>NC_142602.1:39165786-39358286 GCF_041222555.1 Hakea prostrata | reverse complement strand
GGTTGTTCTTGCTCTATTTAAGTCCAATCTCGAGTCCACTTCGTATTTGCTGCCTCCAAACTCTCTGGAACGAACCAAAGACCTCTCGCAAGTCATCTCTCTTGCATCCTTGGTGTTTTCTTGACGGATCTTCGTCGAAACTCTTCTTTTTGCATCAAAAGGTATGTCTACTCTCTCTTCTTCTCCTCCATCTTTGTTTTTCTTTCCTTTTTGAGTTGAGACAGTAGAAGAGATGCTGCATTCTCTCGTTGCAAACATCTCTCGAACATGTTCTCATGATCATCCTAAGGATTTGAGGCTAGAACAATGATCTTAACCATGATCATTGCAAGCTTTTGAAGGAATCATGATCAAACCATGATCTAATCTTTGTTAAACTTCTAATCTGAATTCTGATCTCTTTGGATCTTCTATGTTGATCATGTTAGTAGTTAATTACTGTGTTTTCTTCCCATGATCCATAATCTATAGATTTCTAGTTGTTCTCTTCTACCATACTATGTGTTCTTCATGATGCATGGTAGTTACATATATGGTAGGTTTTATTTCCTTATTTAGATTTATACTTCTAAGCCTTATTCCATGAAGATCTATGTATGTTTTCATGATACCATTACCGAAAGCAATGATCCATCCTCCTATTGTTCTTGTCTTTGTTTTCTATTTCAAATTCATCAAGATCCATGGTTGAGTTAATTATGGTAACTTTTTGTTTCCTAATTTGGATCTTGATACCTTGATTGGATTAGTGTTTTGAGGTCCCCTATTTGTTAGAATACTACTGATGTAGTCTACCCCTTGATTAGTACCCTTTTGAACCACCAAATTCGGATTTCATATCTTAAAACTCTGATTTTATAGGTTATCGTCGCATTGGTCGACCGATTGGTCGATCGGACCACTCGACCAATCCACTCGACCAATGAGTACAAAGCAACTCCAGATTTGGTCCTGCCTTCGGATGTTTTGATATCTTTTCTGTTAGGGATCTTTCCTAATATGTTGTATATACTTGTTTAGGACCTTCTTCTCAAGTTTGCCAAGATCTTACTTGATTTCTTAGGATTCCTTTGCGAGTTATAAAAGGTAAGGATGGTTATTTCCTTAATTACATAGATAGCATGAATCTAGTTTCTATATTTGAATATCATTGATATGATTCCTAAATTAGATTCTTACAATGATATACTACTGTTGCATAACTTTGATTACAGTAGCATTATTTATTCATGTTGAATTGATTCATGTATGATTTACTTACCAATTATATACAAGTGATTGTACTTATTGATTTCTTTCCATATATGAAGTTACCATATATGTGATGATATGAATTGATGCATGTGTATGCTTAAGTATGGTTTGGAAAGGAGAGGTGTCCTTTCGACACTTCTGTCCTTGGACTACTACGGGAATATTATGGGATGTTTCCGGAGATGCCCTCCGGACACCTTCCTAAACCGTTGGATGACATATCTAGGATTTGTCTAGTAGTGTTTGGCTAGGATGTCCTGTTATGTCGACCCTAATCGGAGGGGTATTGAGACCGAACGACCCGTGGTAGCAATGGGGATTCATGGGCGCTCAAGACCGGTAACCAACCCGTGAGAGGACAGGAATCACATTGTGGGGGCCATTTATTGGTAGGGTTGCATATGATTAGACTTGGGCTCACGGGCGCTTAAGACCGGTAACCAACCCGTGAGAGGACGTGAGAGCTTCCCGTTTACCATATGTGGATGATCAATAGGGTTGATGAGTCCGTAGTCGTGGTGACTATGAGGACTCTAGTGTGAAGGATACCGGAAAGGATCGTCAGTGGACGAGGAATGGAAGTATCTCGGATCCGACTTGATGTAACTAAGTAGAAGACTTGCATTTGGCTAGGTTTTACCCCCGACATGCGCCAAGATTTATACCAAATGGTTGTGAGAGAGTGTGTTGACTTAACCCCCCGCCATGGTTTGTCCCGAGGGATGAAGGACCCTTTACCAATCGGCTGCTCAAGACCGGTGAAATGATCCGTGAGAGAATCCAAGATATCTTAAATGGTTGAGGATGTGAGTGGACTTTCCTAAAGAAGTACGGTGTTATGACTTAAAGCATGTCCGCCAATAGAGACCAAAGCATACATAGAGTTAGATTCATTCATTCATTGCTTGTCTCATATCATATTGCATTTATGTTTGTTCTGGAATTCTCGCCATTTATGTTATTATGGATTTTTAATCGCTTTACCGAGTTTCTTTGAAACTCATTCCTTTATTGTACAATGTTGTTAGACTATCCCGGTGTACCGAGTACTATGACGGTCCCTATGAAGAAGCGCAAGGCGAAGAGGCATATCTCCAGGAAGGTGATTGCGGTTACCACAATTACTCAAGATTCCGCGAGTGGTTATGCTCCGTACGATGCTTAGTCCGACCATTGAGTGGAAGCGTCCTTGTGCTATTTATGAGATTTACACTTACAAGGATGTTGTCTATAAAGTGGAGAACAATTTAGTTACCCAATGTACTTGTTACCGGGATTAGGTTTTGTCTAGTTTATTCTTTTAGAGCTACTTTTCCGCTGGTTGTAAAGTGGGATTTTTGCCTCGCTTTACTTATCTCGTTTGATACTCGATTATATTTAGTATTCTCGATTCATTTATGATTCATTCTTTCTTTATTGGATCTATGATTTATCTTCCGCACTTTTATTATGATTGTTCATGATTATGTTATTGTTTATGTGGGAGGTTGATCACTCGATACCCGATCTTCGGGCCGTGGATCACACCTCGGGTATGCCGATAGGGTACCGGGCCGGGAGGGCGTGACTGATTGGTATCGGAGCCCAAGGTTCGAGGAGATCCTAACCACAAAAGACAACAACTGAACATTCCCCGAGTCATTGATCCGAAATGACTCTTCTACTCTTAGAAGTGAATAATAGAACACCGAATTAGAAACTTGACCTTTGAGGCATAAGCAGAACATTTCGAATAACATACCATAATTATACTTGAACAAATGTCACTAATGCAAGGAAAAGAAAGTTGCATAACATACAATAATTAAAGAGGAACAAAATGAACTTCATTAATTTCAAAAGTTTTTACAACGATTACATCCGAAATGCATAAATGGAAATCCTAAGGTACGCCTATCTAGGTGATCCGCTCCGATCTCTCGTATGCTCCGAACTCCTCTCGCTAGCCGAGTCACCCGATGCTCTATCCTATCCCGTCGTGACTCCATCCTCTCGTACATCTGCTCCCCGTCTCGACCTCCATTCTCTCTAGCATGGAAGTCATCGATCTCATCCGTGCACCAAGATCCGAAGTCTCCGGAACCGCATGCGAAGGGCCACCTACCTCGAAGTGTGATGAAGGAAACTCGTGATGCACGTGCTCAGCCTCGCGCATATCTCGCATCATCTCCGGCCCGATCATCACTATCGAGACCGATATCCTCTCCTCCATCCTCTCGATCCCCGATCCTCATCCTCTCGATTCATCATCATCCTCACCCTCCGGACCAGGAGATCTCTCTCGATCGCCGTAGTCTCATCCGACGAATGGTCCGAGTCCCAATAGGGTATCCCCGTGATCTAGTGTCCACCGGTGTATCCTCGAAACTCACCCCGAAATGCCTAAAGATCAAAGTCGAAGCCTCCCATAGCAAAGGTTCCGCATGCTAGGCCGCAGAACCAAGTCCAAAGCATGACCCGCTGAATGATGTAGGAGAGATCGATCTCGAAGCCCATGTAGATGCGGTAGATGACTAAGGCCTCCATCACCGTGACCCGATGGTGATGTCCGGCTTTCGGCATGATGTTTCGGCCGACTATGCGACCGATAATACGTGCAGAACCCGTCATCCGTCCGCTAGTCCACGGTGTGAAGCATCGACGGCTATCCCATAGCGTAGAGCATATCTCGCGAAGCTCGTACGGCATCGATGGCTGTCCAGTATCCGCTCCCGCAGGTATCCACACACACCGCCGTGGATAGTAAGGAACCCGCAAGATCTCAGCCGTTGTCCGGGTAGAGAAGCGAATCTGAGTCCGGAAGACCCCCGCTCCCGAGGACAAGTCTAAGTGGATGTCCTTGGCCTCGAGCCTCCTCGTGTAAGTAAGGTTGCCGAAGAACAACCTCACTAGTTCCGGTATACCGGTAGATCCTCGGTGAAGAGATGAGTCCACCGTAATGTGTCGAACCTCTCGCCGAATCCTAAAGGCTCGAGCTGGCGTAAGTGAAGTAGACGTCCCATCTCGATGTTGCAAGAATCGAAGTAGGCCTCGTACAGAACTCGGCCCGAGGTGTGTCAAACATGTCCGGTCTCCTAACCTCCCGTCTAGGCTCGAAAGGAACCCGACCTCTCGCCCCTAAGAGCACCTACGATGCGACCACGACCTCTACCTCGTCCCCGCCCTCCCCTTTGCATAGTGTATCCGTGAAAGAGACAAGAGACAATTCCAATTAGTGCTATTTTAAGATTTGAGCCAAAAGGGTATTTTAGTAATTTTTCGGAAAATTTCAAATTTGGGGGAAATTTGATTTGAACATACTAGCATGTGCGCAATACTTGGAATTTCATGTCTATGATGTTGGTTTGATGAAAATCGATCGAAAACTTGGGTTAAAGCGAAAAATTCAGCAAGAAGGAAATTTGGGGATTTTGCAATTTAGGTCAAAATTGGATTTTTGAAAAGTTGAAATTGGTTAAATCAAATTGTATGGACCTATCTACAATGTCATCTTGAGCATGTAGCATTTGATCTCGTGCGAAAATTTCAAGCGGTTTGAGAGAGAAAACGAAATTTTTCTAAAGATATCGATTTCGGTATAAAACTTTGCGAGATGAGCACCAATGTGTTAAAACTTGTTGTCTATGCATGGCATTGTGTTTAAAACCTAGGGAATATGTTTCTAAGCATTCCTAAGCATGATTTCTAGCATTGGATACAAGTAAAGCATGGTTTTATTGAAATGCAAGCATGAGAAGATGAAAATGGAAGGAAGATTGAGAGGTTTACCTTGTTTGTGAAGATGGTGTGTTGTGGTGTTGTTGTTGAAGCACTAAATCACCTCAAGAACACTTGTGGGAACTCTTGGAGATTTTCCCTAGAGCTCTCTCACCTTTGGAAGAAGTTAGAATGAGGTTGGAATGTGAAAATGAGGCTTATAATGCGAATTTTCGGATTCTCGTTCGCATTGGTCGACTCATTGGTCGACCGGGTCACTCGACCAATCACTCGACCAATGGTCACAAGTGACCTCATTTGCTGTTGAATTTTTGGAAAATGTGATTTTTGCCTTATGGAATATTGTTTGATGACTATATGGATATATTTGAGCATGATTTAAGTTTTCAAATCATTTGGACTTGTGGTTTATGTTGAATCTTCGAAATTCGGTATTTTGATGTTCTCGGTTTTGCGTAATGGTTACTCCGAGAAGTGGGCGTGGTGAATCCAAAGGGTCATGGAGGTGGTGAAATACCTCAGGGAGGTGGTGAAGTACCTCATGGAGGTGGTGAGATACCAAATGTTGATCAGTGGTACTCATGAGATCCCCGGTGCCCCGAATGTTGGAAGTTTCGTAGATATTGCCAATATTATGGGCAATATGATGCAGCAAAGAAGCCTGGGCTCAACCAGATGTTGGTGGGTTTCATGACTCGCATAATGAGACCCGGGCTGGTGCTAATGTGAATCCTCATGCCGCAGCTCCCGAATGCGGGAGGTTTAGCCGGAACTCCTCATACTCGCTTGATGGAGAGTTTTCTCAAGATGCAAGTACCCACTTTTACCGGAGTTACCAAGGACCCCTTGTTTCCTAACAAGTGGCTTCGTGAGTTGGAGAAGGCTTTCCGACATCCGCAATGCTCGGAAGCTCGTAAGATTTTGTTTGCCGAGCGTGGTTGCAACAAGAAGCCGATGCATGGTGGATCTCCACTCGTCCCGCTTTTGGAAGGTTTGCATGCAGGAGTTGTAACTTGGGAGTTATTCAAAGAGGCTTTTTGTATGAACTACTTTCCCGAGGCGGTGAAGGATGCGAAGGAAGCCGAGTTTATGATTCTCGACTCAAGGAACTCGTCTCGTGTTGGAGTACCAACAGAAGTTCGAGGAGCTTCATTTCTTTGCTCCGCATTCTTTGAAGGAAGACCTCGCCAAAGCAAAGAAGTTCTTCAAAGGATCGCGCCCGCCATTAAAGCTTACCTCACAGCCCAGCCTATAGTGAGCTATGCTCAAGTGGTGCGTAACTCGAAGAAGTTGGAAGAAACAGAGAAGGAAAGTGCTCGTGTGCAAAAGCCTTGGCAGTCAAGGAATTCTCGGTTTGGTGGATCGTAATGACCGTCGCTTTGTGAGACCTACACCCTACCCCACTCCTACCTTTCGTGCTAAGAGTGTAGGTCGAACACGGGTTTTCAGCAGCCCGGCCAGTTTAGGACAAGATGGCGGAAACCGACCACCAGCAAGTGCAAGTGCAAGTGCAAGTGCAAGGCCTTTTGTTCGAAGCCCTCTGTTGCAGCCACCCCCGTTGGATCCAAAGCAATCCCGTTTGCTTCTACCGCAAGCAAGCTGGTCATTTTGCTCGTGCTCGTCCGGCGGCCCGCCCAAAGCAGCCCGCCCAGCTGGTGAAGAGTGCTCCCGCCTCCTCCCTCCGGTAGAGTTTTCAGATTTCCAAAGGCCGAGCAGATCCAAGCCATGATGTGATTAGTGTACATTGTTAGTCGCTTCTATTCTCGCATTTGTCTTATTTGATACGGGTGCATCTCATTCGCTCATGTCATCTCGCATTCATCAAGAAGACTAACCTAATCCCCGAGAAGTTGTCTAGTTGTTTATTGATTAGTACACCCACCGGTCCTCGTTGTGAAACTAGATAAGGGGTTATCTAAATGTCCCGTGTTGATTGGTGAGAAGAACTTGGAAGCCAATTTTGTGATTCTTGACATGAAGGACTTCGATGTTATTTTGGGAATCGATTGGTTGACAGCCCACAAAGCCGTGTTCCTTTGTTCCTCAAAGAAGATTCAGGCCCATATTTGTGGAAGTCCGGTCTTTGAATTTCAGTGGTGAAAAGAGAAGGGTTTGTAAGAAGGTGCCGTCTCGACCGATGCAAGTCTATGCCCTAGTGGATGATGCTTCATCCGAAGGCAAGGGTATAGTGGAGAAAAGAGTCGATGAAGTCGAGTTGTCTGCGACTTTGTTGATGTCTTCCCCGATGATCTATCGAGAGTGCCTCCGGACAGAGATGTCGAATTCTCTATTGATCTCGTCCCCGGTGCCGCACCGGTATCTAAAGCTCCGTATAGGATGGCTCCTACCGAGTTGAAAGAGTTGCAAAATCAGTTGAATGAGCTCATTGATAGAGGTTTCGTGCAGCCTAGTGTGTCACCTTGGGGAGCTCCGGTCTTGTTCGTCAAGAAGAAAGACGGTAGTATGCGCTTGTGCATCGACTACCGTGAGTTGAATAAGTTGACTATCAAGAATAGATATCCGCTGCCCGTAATCGATGATCTCTTCGATCAGTTGAAGGGTGCAGTTGTGTTCTCAAAGATTGACTTAAGGTCCGGATATCACCAATTGAAAGTGAAGTCTAGTGATATCTTCAAGACAGCCTTTCCGAACGCGGTATGGTCACTACGAGTTTAGAGTCATGCCCTTCGGATTGACCAATGCTCCGCGGTGTTCATGGACCTCATGAACCGAGTATTTCATGATGTGCTTGATAAGTTTGTGATTGTTTTCATTGATGACATCTTGATCTATTCGAAGAGCGAAGAAGAGCATGCGAGTCATCTAAGTTTCACTTTGCAAAGGTTGCGAGAAAAGAAGTTGTTCGCTAAGTTTAGCAAGTGTGATTTCTCGGCTTAAGAGAGTGGTATTCCTTGGTCATGTAGTTTCAGCCGAAGGTATTCGTGTCGATCCCGAAAAGGTCCAAGCTCGTGGCTGATTGGGAGAGACCGAAGTCGCAACGGAAATAAGAAGTTTTCTTGGATTGGCGGGTTACTACCGAAGGTTTATTGAGAACTTTTCTCGGTTGGCTGCTCCTATGACTAAGTTGACCAGGAAAGAAGAAAAGTTTGTTTGGTCTGACGCCTGTGAGAAGAATTTCCAAGAGTTGAAAGATAGATTGACAAGTGCCCCGGTTTTGACTATACCCGATAGTTCCGGTGGTATGACAAGTTTATACCGATGCGCCAAAGATTGGTTTGGGTTGTGTACTGATGCAACATGGCAAGGTCGTAGCCTATGCTTCTCGGCAATTGAAGGATTATGAGCGGAATTACCCCACTCACGATCTAGAACTTGCCGCCGTTGTCTTTGCTTTGAAGATTTGGAGACATTATCTTTACGGTGAGAAGATTGCCATTTTCACGGATCATAAGAGTTTGAAATACTTCTTTACCCAAAAGGAGTTGAACATGAGACAAAGGAGATGGTTGGAACTAGTCTCCGATTATGATTGTGATATTCAAGATCACCCCGGGAAAGCAAATGTTGTTGCTGATGCTCTTAGTAGGAAGAACCGAAGAAGACTTTGGATTTGAATGCTTTGAGTTTACCATTGTGGTCTTCTATTGAGAGTTTTGATTTGGAAATCGTCCCCGAGAATTCTGATCTTATTCTTTCTCGCCATGACGGCAAGATCTGGTCTTAGAGATAAGATTGTTGCTCTCAGAGAGTTCGATCAAGAGCTTTTGATCAAAGTTGAGAAGATTTCTTCGAATCCCGAGTCGGACCCCGACTTTGGTATATCCATGGATGGTGCTTTGTTGTTTAGAGGAAGACCGTGTGTGCCTCGCAAACGAAGAAGTTAAGAAAGAAATATTGAAGGAAGCACACCAAGTCTACTTTTATCGGACACCCGGGAAGCACCAAAATGTACAAGGACTTGAAGGAACATTTTTGGTGGATTGGTCTAAAGGCGGATGTTGATGATTTTGTTGCCAAGTGTGAGACTTGCCAACGTGTGAAAGCCGTTCGACAACCTCCATCTGGATTACTTCAGCCCCTTCCTATTCCTAGTTGGAAGTGGGAGGATATCTCCATGGACTTTGTGACTAGCTTGCCTCGGACAAGTAAAGGCAATGACACCGTGTGGGTGATTGTTGATAGGTTGACCAAATCAGCCCATTTCATTCCTATGAAGATCACTCATACTTTGGATAAGCTAGCAAGGCTTTATGTGGATAATGTGGTTCGTCTGCATGGTGTGCCATTGAGTATTGTCTCGGATCGTGATCCTAGGTTCACCTCAAGGTTTTGGAATAGTTTGCAGAAGGCCTTGGGAACCCAATTGAACTTGAGTACAGCTCATCATCCACAAGCCGATGGACAATCCGAGCGGACAATTCAGACATTGGAAGACATGCTCAGATCTTGTGTGGTGGATATGGGTGGTAATTGGGATGAACACCTAGCTTTGGTTGAGTTTGCCTATAACACACGCTTATCAAGCCACAATAGGCATGGCTCCATTCAAGGCTTTGTATGGCAAGTACTTGTAGGACACCTTTGTACCGGGATCGAGACAGGTGAAAGAAAAGTCTTAGGTCCCGAGATGATTGAAGCTACAAGTGCTATGGTAGATATGATAAGAGAAAGGATTAAGTCCGGCCAAGCCGAGACAGTAAATCTTATGCCGATAAGAGAAGGACCGATTTGGAATTTCAAGTTGGAGAGAAAGTCTTTCTCAAGGTCTCACCAATGAAGGGTGTGATGAGATTCAATGTTAAGGGAAAGCTTAGCCCTCGTTACATTGGACCTTTCGAGATTTTGGAAAAGGTTGGACCTGTTGCGTATCGATTAGCATTACCTCCGCCTCTTGTGGTGGCGTTCACAATGTGTTTCATATTTCGATGCTCCGAAAATACATAGAGAATCCGGAACACATTTTGCAGCAAGCACCGAAGGACTTAGTGCTGATTTGACCTATGATGAAGAACCGGCCGAAATCTTGGATAGGAAGGACAAGCAGCTGCGGAATCGCGCCATTCCTTTGGTGAAGATTCGGTGGAAGAACCATACCCCGAAGAAGCTTCTTGGGAGAAGGAAGAAGATATGAAGGAGAAGTTTCCTTACCTCTTTGGAAGCACAGTACGCTTTCAATTTCGGGGACGAAATTTCTTTAAGGGGGGAGAATGTAAAACCCAGCCCTAACCTTGACCCGGAAACCTTGTTATTTGTAGGTCCGATGACCCGAAGTAAAGTAAGAAGTCAGCTTTGGGCCATCCCAAGAGAAGACTTGGTGTCCGGCTTTGAATCCATGAAAGTTGATGATGAGGTTCTATTTATGGAAACCGAATCCGATGAAGATCTAATTAGTTGATGGACTTGGAGTGCTCTCTATCTTGGTTTGAAGGCATTTCTACCTATTAGGTAAGTCACTTGACTTGTGTGCAAAACCCCTTTTGAATTGGATTTGATCCGGACCTTCAATTCCCTCGTTTTGGTCTTGTTGCCAAGCATTGGTCGACCGATTGGTCGATCGGGCCATCGACCAATCCACTCGACCAATGAGTGTCGTCTTTGGCAATTAGGTTGTTCTTGCTCTATTTAAGTCCAATCTCGAGTCCACTTCGTATTTGCTGCCTCCAAAACTCTCGGGAACGAACCAAAGACCTCTCGCAAGTCATCTCTCTTGCATCCTTGGTGTTTTCTTGACGGATCTTCGTCGAAACTCTTCTTTTTGCATCAAAAGGTATGTCTACTCTCTCTTCTTCTCCTCCATCTTTGTTTTTCTTTCCTTTTTGAGTTGAGACAGAGAAGAGATGCTGCATTCTCTCGTTGCAAACATCTCTCGAACATGTTCTCATGATCATCCTAAGGATTTGAGGCTAGAACAATGATCTTAACCATGATCATTGCAAGCTTTTGAAGGAATCATGATCAAACCATGATCTAATCTCTCGTTAAACTTCTAATCTGAATTCTGATCTCTTTGGATCTTCTATGTTGATCATGTTAGTAGTTAATTACTGTGTTTTCTTCCCATGATCCATAATCTATAGATTTCTAGTTGTTCTCTTCTACCATACTATGTGTTCTTCATGATGCATGGTAGTTACATATATGGTAGGTTTTATTTCCTTATTTAGATTTATACTTCTAAGCCTTATTCCATGAAGATCTATGTATGTTTTCATGATACCATTACCGAAAGCAATGATCCATCCTCCTATTGTTCTTGTCTTTGTTTTCTATTTCAAATTTATCAAGATCCATGGTTGAGTTAATTATGGTAACTTTTTGTTTCCTAATTTGGATCTTGATACCTTGATTGGATTAGTGTTTTGAGGTCCCCTATTTGTTAGAATACTACCGATGTAGTCTACCCCTTGATTAGTACCCTTTTGAACCACCAAATTCGGATTTCATATCTTAAAACTCTGATTTTATAGGCTATCGTCTCGCATTGGTCGACCGATTGGTCGACTGGACCACTCGACCAATCCACTCGACCAATGAGTACAAAGCAACTCCAGATTTGGTCTGCCTTCGGATGTTTTGATATCTTTTCTGTTAGGGATCTTTCCTAATATGTTGTATATACTTGTTTAGGACCTTCTTCTCAAGTTTGCCAAGATCTTACTTGATTTCTTAGGATTCCTTTGCGAGTTATAAAAGGTAAGGATGGTTATTTCCCTAATTACATAGATAGCATGAATCTAGTTTCTATATTTGAATATCATTGATATGATTCCTAAATTAGATTCTTACAATGATATACTACTGTTGCATAACTTTGATTACAGTAGCATTATTTATTCATGTTGAATTGATTCATGTATGATTTACTTACCAATTATATACAAGTGATTGTACTTATTGATTTCTTTCCATATATGAAGTTACCATATATGTGATGATATGAATTGATGCATGTGTATGCTTAAGTATGGTTTGGAAAGGAGAGGTGTCCTTTCGACACTTCGTCCTTGGACTACTACGGGAATATTATGGGATGTTTCCGGAGATGCCCTCTCCGGACACCTTCCTAAACCGTTGGATGACATATCTAGGATTTGTCTAGTAGTGTTTGGCTAGGATGTCCTGTTATGTCGACCCTAATCGGAGGGGTATTGAGACCGAACGACCCGTGGTAGCAATGGGGATTCATGGGCGCTCAAGACCGGTAACCAACCCGTGAGAGGACAGGAATCACATTGTGGGGGCCATTTATTGGTAGGGTTGCATATGATTAGACTTGGGCTCACGGGCGCTTAAGACCGGTAACCAACCCGTGAGAGGACGTGAGAGCTTCCCGTTTACCATATGTGGATGATCAATAGGGTTGATGAGTCCGTAGTCGTGGACTATGAGGACTTTAGTGTGAAGGATACCGGAAAGGATCGTCGGGGACGAGGAATGGAAGTATCTCGGATCCGACTTGATGTAACTAAGTAGAAGACTTGCATTTGGCTAGGTTTTACCCCCGACATGCGCCAAGCATTTATACCAAATGGTTGTGAGAGAGTGTGTTGACTTAACCCCCGCCATGGTTTGTCCCGAGGGATGAAGGACCCTTTACCAATCGGCTGCTCAAGACCGGTGAAATGATCCGTGAGAGAATCCAAGATATCTTAAATGGTTGAGGATGTGAGTGGACTTTCCTAAAGAAGTACGGTGTTATGACTTAAAGCATGTCTGCCAATAGAGACCAGCATACATAGAGTTAGATTCATTCATTCATTGCTTGTCTCATATCATATTGCATTTATGTTTGTTCCGAATTCGCCATTTATGTTATTATGGATTTTTAATCGCTTTACCGAGTTTCTTTGAAACTCATTCCTTTATTGTACAATGTTGTTAGACTATCCCGCAGTGTACCGAGTACTATGACGGTCCCTATGAAGAAGCGCAAGGCGAAGAGGCATATCTCCAGGAAGGTGATTGCGGTTACCACAATTACTCTGAAGATTCCGCGAGTGGTTATGCACCGTACGATGCTTAGTCCGACCATTGAGTGGAAGCGTCCTTGTGCTATTTATGAGATTTACACTTACAAGGATGTTGTCTATAAAGTGGAGAAC
Organism: Hakea prostrata; assembly: GCF_041222555.1. Taxonomy (NCBI): domain Eukaryota; kingdom Viridiplantae; phylum Streptophyta; class Magnoliopsida; order Proteales; family Proteaceae; genus Hakea; species Hakea prostrata. The sequence goes on along the minus strand of NC_142602.1, from coordinate 39,345,252 downwards.
AATTTAGTTACCCAATGTACTTGCTACTGGGATTAGATTTTGTCTAGTTTATTCTTTAGAGCTACTTTTCCGCTGGATGTAAAGTGGGATTTTTGCCTCGCTTTACTTATCTGTTTGATACTCTGATTATATTTAGTATTCTTTTATTTTCTTTTTTTTTTTTGGTCTTTTTTTTCCCCCCCCTTTTTTTTATTGTTTTTTTTTTTTTTTTGGGGGGGGGGGCGCGCGCGCCCCCCGGGGGGGCCGCCCCCCCCCGGGGGGGGGTGGGTGATTCAGCCCGCCGCTGGGGGGGGGGGCCCGCCCGCGGGGGGGGGGGGGGGGGGGGGGCACCGCATATATGTATATATATATTTAAACTTCGATCTAATTCATACCACCACTTTGCCTCTTAGCTATTGGAGAACGTGAGAAGAACCCTAGATCTTCCTCTTTAAGCCCAAGGTTGATTCCAAGCATCCGTGAGAGATTCCTCTATTGAATCTTCTTCTACAAAGTTAGTATTTGCATCTATTCTCTATAGATCTATTCTCGTTACTGTATTAACCCATCGTTGTGATTGTGAGGAAGGTCTTACACTACTATAATGACCTAATCTCTGATCCTCATGTTCTTAGAGTGAATTCTCATTCACTCTATTCTTTTCGAGGAAAGCACCGGGTGATTTTGACGTTTAACCTAGCATGATGACCATGATTTATTCTTACTTGAGTTGTTTGATTTCCAATCTATGTTAGATCTGTTCCTAGGTTGTTTTCTAATCATTATCTACTGATTTCTTATCTCTACAGTGAATTCCCATTCATTCTAGTCTATCAGTGAGAATCCGTGGATCAAGCCTATTATGTGATTGATTAGATCTTCACTCCAACAACTTTGTTTGATGTTTAGATCTTCATAGATAGTCTCCATATGTTATTTTAGAATTTTCCTATTAATTTTGGAGTGTTTCAAACTCAAACAATGAGTTTCCGACCAAAGTTGGAGTTTGCTGTCTGTACACAACAGGCTTGGTTGCTGCCTTGGTCGCCCCAAGCGACCAAAGAAGCCCTGACAACAACTTTGCCTTGTTTTGTATCTGTTTCGTCTCCGATCAGTAGGATTTGATCCTTATGTTATATACTTGTTTGTTTAGGGTTATTTTGATGATTTTGGACTTACCCTCTGATCTCATACTTTTGAGTTTATGAATAAAAAACAAGGTGAGTACGTTCACTCACAATTAACACTATTACATGTTTTGATAGGGTAGAACTCATATGCAAGTGTTAGCTACTATAATTATACTTTTTCTATATGTTATACTTCTATAACATTGCATACTTGTATGAATGTGATTGGTTAAATTGTGAGTTGGACTTCATTGTGATATTTATGGAATTATGATATGATGTGATTGCCTAAGTGTGGTTGTGGATTGGGGAATGCCCTTTTGGCGTTTCTGTCATTGGACACCAATAGAGGTGGTATGGGACAAATTCCTATGGTGCCTCTTGGCACTTTCCTCAACTATTGGATGACATACCTAGGATTGGTCTAGATGAGTTTGGCTAGGGAAACCCTGTCATATCTAACCCTATCAGCAAGGGTATTGAAGCCGAGTGACCTGTGGAAGCAATGGGGATTGTCAGTGCTCAAGACCGGTACCAACCCTGAGAGGACATGAGAGCTTCTCATTTATTACACGTGGATTGTGAAATCCCCCAGATTTCTACCCCTTTAACCCGTGGTTTTAAGACCGAGAACCTGGGACTTGATTCGGCGATAATTGTGGACCATTCAATTCGAGCCCGAAGGATTGGAAATTAAACAAATGTTGGTAAATGACCCTTATAATGACTCAAAACTCTCCTAAAGTTTAAGTGAAGAGAGAAGATTAGTCTCGATAGTATAAAAAGGGTAATTTTGGAATATTTGTAGATCAATGATGGAGAATCCGATTGACGCAAATAATGTACCAAATCGAAGATCGTCGAAAGACCTTTCCAACGAGCCAAAGATCATCAAAATCGGAGTTCGTTTGGGGGTCCAACCATGAGCCAGAAGTTTGAGCCGTTTAGGTGAACCAACCCCCATCCCATTTTCTATTTAGGGGCAAAATTGGAAATTCGGATTTTAAAACCCTATTTATGTTTTATCTCATCCGTAAACGCATTTTTGGAGGCTAGAAAGAGGCGGAGGCTTTGGAGAAAAGGATAAACGAAATAGAGGAGCGATTTCCATTCTTCCGAAGGTGTCTGTGATCCGAATCTTCGCAAAATCATTACGAAAGGTTAGTTTTCTTTAATGCTTCTCTTACTCACAATTTTGTGAGTATTTTCTCTCCTTTCCTTTTAAGGAATCTTGAAAGGGAAGGTTGTTAGGTATTGCTTTTCTTTATTGTATTAATGTCCCTTCCTAGTTTGTGGGAGTGATATCTTTTCTCTTCTATTGAGGGATCTGTGAAAGGGAATAATGATAGGTACCCTAATGCTTATATTTTCTTATATTAATGTTTCCCTTGAGTTTGGGAGTAATGCTTTATCCTCTTGCAAAAGATTTTAGAATTTTGATTCTCTAGGTCATCCACGGGTGATTTATGAGAGTCAAATTTGGGGCATTTTGACTTTGGTCAAATTTAATAAAATTGAAGGTACCCGTAGGATCCTTTTGTTTCCAATTAGATTTTCCCAAAGTTTTGCTTCATTATAAACTTCGAGTTGGTGGCAAATTAGTGACCATTCACTAGTGAGATTGAGAACTACCCCTTTTTAACCAAGTTTTCAGATTTGGGTTTTCATGGAAAGATTTTAGGATATCCTTTGAAACCCAAATTGGCTCTAATTTGTGATAATTATTTCTTTTGTATGAATAGGTTAATATATCTTTAGTCACTAATTTGTGAGAAGGAATTATTGATCATTGGAGGAAGAATAAAGTAAAAGGTGAGGAATATACTTAACTTTATATTACATGTGTAATGATGTCAGTTACTTTTCATTATTGATATCTTGTATTGCTTTAGTATTATCTTGTGGTTATTTTATGTCTTTTGTTAAATATGAATTGCTATGTTTATGTTTATTATTACTTCCGATGTTGCTCCTTGCTTTGAAATCAATTATTGTTGTTATGAAATGGAATGTGATTGTATGAGAGGAGAAATATTATTATTTCTTCTACCTTGTATTTTCTACTAGGGTTGTGGGTTCACCCATTGCCCTAGTGATATTATATGATTGCTTACATTGTAGTTGGGAATGGGGAATGCCCTTTGGGCATTTCTGCCATAGGATACCAAAGGAGGCGGTATGGGACGCATTCCTATGGTGCCCTTGGCTCTTTCCCGATTACTAATTTACATATTTAGGGCATGTCTAGAAGTGTTTGGTTAGGTGACCTCATGAGTACTACTACCCTTTCGGCAGGGGTATTGAAGCCGGTTAACCCGTGATGTTAGTGGCTGGGTCCCGTATGTCAAGCGGCCCACTATCATCATAGAGAGGTAGGGTTGCATATAATAGATAAGGGCTCATGGACGCTCAAGACCGGTGAAATGACCCGTGAGAGGACATGGAGATCATCCTGTCCATTATATGTGGATGACCACGGGTTAATGAATGGGGTCCAACAGATGCCTCCATTGAGGATTCCATTCATAGGTGGGAAGGTATTGAACCAACAGAGCACTAGGCGTGAGGGGAAATATCCGGACCATATGTAGTACGAGACTATATGACTTTGCATTGGGCCTAAGATTATCCTTGACACGCGCGCCAGATTTTATACCAATGGTGATGTGAGAGAGTGATGACCTAATCCCCAACCATGGCTTGACAAGACTTTACACAACAACCGCGGAGAACCCAACGGACGTGCTTGAGTGCCGTGAGGGAAGAGTGATGAGACCGCCCAAAGAAGATCTGGTGTATGACTTAATGCGTGTCTACCATAGAGACTTCATGATAGAGTTAGGAGCATAATCATTCACATATCATATCATTGTCATTAATTACATTATTGATATTCATGTTATATGTGTGGTGTGGAATCTTGAGAATGAATGTGTGATATGATGTTGAGTTGACCTCACTGAGTTCTGTTGAACTCATTCCTTTTATATGTCTTTTTTTCTATTAGATTATGCTGCAGGTTATGAGGACTTCTTCCAAATGGAGGATGCGTTACCAGTATGTCTTCTTGAAGGAGTGACCGAAGAAGAAGTGGATGCACATGGAGCTTCATGCCAGTATCAAGACTGTTCTTTTGGATTGGATTCCATTAGAGAACAAGTTTAGTTTATTTTTCCGCTGCGAATAAAACTACTCTCTTTTCTTTTCAAAACTCTGATGTTATATCTTTTATTTTGAAGTAATGGATGACTGTAACCATTATTTCTATTTTGATAATTTATTACTTGAACTTGATTTATTCTTGTCCATTTAATTATGCTATATCATGTTTTGTATGGATTTGTCACTGAACCTAGATCTTGCGGTGTATCACCCCCACGGGCATTCGGGTATGACCGGATCCGGCTGGGTGGGGTGTGACATGGATGACCAAGGGGGGTTGGGGTCCTTGTCGGGGGGGGGGGGGGGGGCAGGGAGGAGGGGGTGTGGGGGGGGGGGGGGCGGGGGGGGGGGGGGGGGGGGGGGGGGGGGGGGGGTACAACAGAGAGGGGTGGGGGGGGGGGGGGGGGGGGGGGGAGGCGACGGGGGGGGGAGGTGAGAAGGGGAGAGGGGGGGGGGGGGGGGGTAAGACGGGGAGAGGGGACAATAAAAAGGAGGAGGGGAGGAGGGGGGGGGGAAAAGAAAAGAAGAAAAGAGGGGGGGGGGGGGGGGGGCCAATTACCACGGAGAACCCAAGATACTGAGATGGTTGAGGGAAGAGTGACTGAGACTACCTAGAGGAGTATGTGTTCTATCTTAATGCATGTCTGCCACTAGAGACCAGCATATATAAAGTTAGAAGCATACTTGCATCATTGCTTCATATCATTGCATCATGCTTGTTCTGAATTGGTTGTAGTTGTTTATTGTGATTGAACTACTGGCTGAGTTTTGTTAAGCTCACCCTTCGGAGGATATGTTTTCTTTAGATTCTATTGCAGGTACTTATGACTACGAGAGCCAAGACTACGAGGCCACGACGAGTGACATTACATGCAAGATTTTGGCTGTGACCAACATAACGCTAAAGATTTCTAGTGTGACGATGGAGCGTATCAGGATTAGTCCTATCTTGGAGTTAGTGCGCCAGTACTTGGATATGGAAGTCTTCGAGTTAGACATACATTATTTGAGTTTACGAAGTTGTATGTATAGACTTAGTCTTACTTTTTATTCAGTTGTAATACTATAGAGTTATTTTAGAGTAATGATCTTCTCTTCTACATTTGATTTATAGAGTTATTTTCTGTTATACTCTTTAGTTATTTTCTCTAATTGGTGTCATTTTATTCCGCACTCTGATATACTTTGAGATTTATTCTGAGATCTTTCTTTGATTAGTTTCTTAATATTTATACATTAATTATTCTTTGCTTGTGATTATGTTATTGTGCAATGTTGGTATATGATTGCCCTAAGCTTGACCATGGGATTGTGGACCACACCTCCAGGTATCGCTGTTAGGGTACTGGTTGGGGGATCTGACACTACCAGTCTTGAGTGCCCATGAGCCTAGGCTTATTATAAGGCAACCCTACCAATGAATAACCCCCACAATGTGATTATGTCCTCTCAAGGGTTGGATATTGGTCTTGAGCGCCCACAATCTCCATTGCTACCACGGGTCACTTGGCCTCAATACCCATGCCAATAGGGTATGATATTACGGGGCTTCTAACCAAATACTTCTAGACAAATCCTAGGTATGTCACCCAATTGGCATTTCCCATTCCACAATCACAACTTAAGCAAATCACATTACAATATGATTTCAAACATAACATCATATCATAATCCATTCACATTCCAAACATTCACATTCTTGACAAATATGCATATCATCGTTACTATAACATTCTGAAATTATTGAAGCTTATCTATCATCAATAATTCTAGATCATGCATTCGAAAATAGAAAGTAACTTATGTTATTTGTAAGTGAACATCCTCAACTTGTTATTGACTTGTAATCTTCGAATAATAGACCAAAAGGTAGGTTGAAACTTGCCAAAGAAACCCTAATAATATGATGATTCAATGTTAGGAACAAACCCTAGAGGTTCGAAGATGAAAATAGGGCAAAATAGGGGATTTTGCTGTCACTGCACCCTTTGGTCGCCCGAGGTTGCCAAGCCAATCAACCAAGGCTACTGTGTGGACAATTAAACCTAAAATTGGTCGGAAACTCATCGTTTGGACTCCAAATCACTCCAAAATTGTTTAGAAAACTCTAAAATAATAGTAGGACACTATCTAATATGATTTAGGCATTGGTCATAGGAGTGAAAACTTAACGAGTCCTAAATTAGGTTTCATTCGAAATCAAACCATAGATTCACGAATAGACTAGAGTGAATGGGGATTCACTCTAAGACTAAGGGAACAGTAGAGTAAGGTCTAAAAACAACCCGGAATATGATCTAGCATGGATTGGAAATCAAACTAATTAAGGAGAATAGCAATCATATAGATTCATGATAGGCTTTTACTGAAATCACATCATGAAGTTCACGGAAGAACTAGAGTGAATGGAGATTCACTTGAGAACTAAGAGAATGGAAGAGTAGGTCATTACAATTTGCTTAAAACCTTCTTCAAAGTCTCTATAGTAGGTAGAATCAATAGATAATGCAGAACTAGAAGAAAGAGAGTGATCGCTAACCTTATAGAAGAAGAATTGCCGGTCGAAAACTTCACGGAATTTGGAAATCTTCCTTGACCTTGGAGAGAGAGCTCTAGAATGACTCCGATGTTCTCTGACAGCCTTATGACACAATGACACTGATTTGAAAGAAATTGATTAAATAGGGCTTTAGAAACCTAATTTCCAAAAAGTACCAGGGTTTTTCGGGAACCTTCCACTTGTGTCATTACTGTACTCCTGGTCCATCTACCTAGTCTGTCATCATTCAAGCTAGAACTTCTTCCGAAATCAGACAAGGTTTCCATCTTAGCTTCATCTCCATCTACTTCCATTGGTTCCAAGTCAGATCCAATGGGTTCAATTTGGATGGCCCACAGTTGTCTTCTTCCTACACTTCAGGTTTTCGGGCATGCGATATAGATATCTGGGTTAGGGTTGTGAGGGAATTCACAATGATCCTCCTCCTCTGTATCATGATCCTCCACATCCAGAGGCTCTGGTGACGCTACCTCTCCATGGAGACCCATCATAGAGATCAGTTGTCTCCCAATGACCTCACCCAAGCCGTTGTGAAGTGTCGGAAGACATGGATAAGTAGTTGCTCGAAAGCAATGTTTGATAGCCTTGGTGTCACATCCACCCAGCTGGTATCCATCTACCCGAATACACAAGGGAGTGATCCACAATCACAAGATCAAGTCTCACTCAATCACATACCATTCCACACAATAGGCCAATCATGAGCATGAATAAATCAACTTCATATATAATAATAAAGAGGTAAATCAAATAACAAAGATTTCAAAACCAAATCAGAGTGTGGAAGTGATGTCAAAACTGAAACAATCAACTAGAGAGGAAAGTATAGACAAAACTCCTAAGATTACAAAAAGTAATTGTCCTTAAGCAAAATGTAACTACGAATCTCCCAAACCGCTGTTTCACGAATGGTGTTAACCAACTCATGGGTCATACTAATCCTGGTATGCGCAGTTGTGACACTAACATTCCCTACCGTGTGCGTCATAGTCTGCAAAATCTTGTATACTGTATGGGTTTGTCGCTTGCACTTCATAATCTTCATATGCGACATCTTTATCTGCAATAAGACCTAAAGCAACAAATTCCTCGAAGGGTGAGCTCAAAAGAACTTAGCAAGTAGTTCACAAGCATATAACCATAATCACAATTTAAATCAAAATATCATATTGTGTATCATCATATGAAGTGAAATGCAACAATGTTAGTATACTCTAACTAATGTTAGTCTCTATATGGTAGACACGCATTAAGATAAAACACTAGCCTCCTCTGGGTAGGTCTCATCATTTTGATCTCTCATGGGTTGGTTACCGGTGTTGAGATCTCGGGCAAGGGGTAAAGCATCTCTCTAGGACTATCACCATGGTTGGGGTTTAGTTAACCACTCTCTCCCATACCATTGGCATGAGAACTGGCGCGTGTCAGAGATATACCTAGCCCAATGCAGGTCAACTACTCAATCACATCAACCTAGGTTCATATACCTCCCTCATGCATCTCACACTCTTGGTTTAGTATCCTCCCCTACTAGAGTCAGCATATCTTATGATTCCAACCAACTCGGACTACACCTTCTCTTAACCCTATTGATCATCCACAAATAATGGCAAAGCTTTCATGACCTCTCACAGGTTGGTTACCGGTCTTAAGTGTCCATAAGCCCAAGCCTATTATATGCAACCCTACCAATGGATGACCCCCACAATGTCATTGTGTCCTCTCATGGGTTAGTTACTAGTCTTGAGCTCCCACCACCCAATCAAAGAAATAGTCTTGAAATATAATCAAAGTATAATAAGAGTATAATCAAATTTTAATCAGAGTGTGGAATAAAATGATACCAACAAGAGAAAATAACTATAGAGTATTGGGGAAAATAACTCCATAGATCAAATGTGGAAGAGTAGGTCAAACATTTAAAGTAGCTCTAAAGTTATTACAATTGAAATAAAAGTTTAGAAGAATAAAGGATAAAACTAAGGAGTCAAATCCCATCTACTTCTAATCATACTACTCTTCAACTCAAATAAAGTATGATAATATTCGTAGACCCTCGTAATAAAAAATGGATGCACTAGCTCCAAGATAGGACTAATCTTGGTATGCTTCATAATCACATAAGGAATCTTCACCGTTATCTTCGTAATAGCCAACACCTTGCATAGAGTACCAGTTGCTCACCGTGGCTTCATAGTCTTGGTTCTCAAAGTCATCGGTACTTGCAATAGAATCTAAAAACATATCCCCCAAAGGGTGAGCTCAACAGGACTTAGCATGTAGTTCAATCACAATAAACAACTACAAGCAGTTCAAAACAAACATGATGCAATGATATGAGACAATGAATGCAAATATGCTTCTAACTCTAAGTATACTGGTCTCTATTGGCAGACATGTATTAAAATCAAACACCATAGTCCTCTGGGTAGGTCTCAAATCACTCTCCCTCAACCATCTCTGTATCTTGAGTTCTCCATTGGTAATTGGGTCTTGCATCCCTCTCGGACATTCCATGGCTGGGGTTTAGGGCAACATTATAGCTCACCACCATTGGTTTGAGTACCGGCGTGTGTCAGGGTTATACCTAGCCCAATGCAAGTCATCTACTGAGTCACATCTACTCAGAGCCGGATACCTCCCTTCCATGCACTAAACAGTCCGTTCCGGTATGATAGCCTCCCTTTCGTGCCTAGGCAGTCGGTTTCGATAAGTCCCTCCCTAGAGTCATCGTATCCTATGGCTCCAACCAATTTGGACTAGGGATTCTCAATCCTATTGGTCATCCACATATAATAAACGGGAAGCTCTCATGTCCTCTCATGGGTTGGTTTCCGGTCTTGAGCGCCCATGAGCCCAGGTTTATTATATGTGACCCTACCAATGAATGGGAATGTGATTGTGTCCTCTCACGGGTTGGTTATCAGTCTTGAGCACCCAACAATCCCCATTGCTGCCATGGGTCACTTGGTCTCAATACCCCTTCCGATAGGGTAAGATAGACAAGGTTTTCCCCGAACCAACTCATTTAGACCAAATCCTAGGGATGTCATCCAGTAGTTACGGAAAGCGCCAAGGGGCACCATAGGAAAGTGTCCCATACTACCTCCATTGGTGTCCAATGACAGAAACGGCAAAGGGGCATTCCCCAATCCACAACCACACTTAAGCAATCACATCACATCATGATTCCATAAATAACACAATGGAGTCCAACTCACAATCACATCATTCATATTCAATAACGGTATGTAAATCATGTCATGAATAGCCTACTGTAATTATAGAAGTATAACAATGTAGAAAAGTATAACTACAATAGCTAACACATGCATATAGGTCCTAGCATATCAAAGCATGTATTTGTGCAAATTGTGAGTGAATGTACTCACCTTATAGTCAGCTTTGTAAACTCCAAGTAAGAGATCGAAGAGCAAGTCCAAAATCATCAAAATAACCCTAAACAAAAATGTAGAGAGTATAAGGAACAAACTGTGAAACCTAGCCCTAACCGAACCCTGACCTTGACCTCGGTAACCCGGTTGTTTTTAGGTCCGAAGACCCGGAGTAAAGGAAGAAGCCAACTATGGGCCATCTCAGTAGAAGACATGGTGTTTGACTTTGAACCCATGGATGTTGTTGATGGAGTTCCATACTTGGATGTCTGTGTAGATTTGGAAAGGAAGCTGCAGCTGTCTGAAGATGAGATTAGTTGAAGGACTTGGAGTATTATCTGACTTGGTTTGGAGGTATTTCCTTACACTTGACATGTCACTTGATGTGTATGCAAAAGCCCATAAGGTTTAAAGCCCATTTGATCCTCCAAATCCCTGTTTATTCCTTATTGTCTGCCTTGGTCGACTTCTTGGTCGAGTGGGCCACTCGACCAAGCACTCAACCAAAGGGGTGTGAAATCCGAGAATTTGTAATTTTAGGGTTTTTCACTTTTATTTAAACCCTACTTCGTATTTCTTTGTTACGGCTGCCTCCTAAACACTTTGTGAACGTGAGAACACCTCTCCGAAACTCTCTCTGGTGATTTCGAAAACTCCTCTGCAGATCTGAAGCCTCTCATCGCTGTTCTTACAATTCAAGGTTAGTAATCGCTTCAACATTGCGAATTTCTTTTCTTCGATCTTGATCTTGATTGAGATCAGGAAGTAGATGCCGCATCCTTGCAACCATCCCTTTGTGATCTCCTTCATTTCTTTGAGATCTATGATCATCATCATGATCTTAACCCTGGCCGTATATTTTTCTGGAAACCCTAACTCTTGCTTGATTTCTGGAAAACCTTGGTGACCTCCCATGCGAGGGAAACCTCATGGGTAATATTTCTAGTAACCTAAACTATAATTTGTATGATTTTCTTGTTATAATTGGCAAATCATTAATTCCCTTGCATTTTGTGATCATAACCTTTCCTGGGGAGCCATAAAGGTTGAAACCCTAATTTCTTGGGTTAAATCAAGAACCCATATTTTTACCATGATTTGATGTTTTTATCTTCCCATATGATTCTAATACATCCTAGGAAGTTCCCCTTCGAATTTCGGATCAATCCGACTTCAAACGAGGAAGTTATGGCCAAAGCAGTCTGTACAATTCCGTATTGACTTGCTTGGTCGACTGGGCCAGTCTACCAAGCACTCGACCAAAGGAGTCAGCAGCTTCATTTTTCGCTCGATTTGATTCGTTTTCTCTCTGATCTTCTAGGCATCTTTCCTAATGTTGTATCTATGGTTATTAGGAGTTTATTTGCTAAGTTTGGAGTTGCTCACTTTGATCTTTGGATCATCTTCTTTGATAATCAAGGTAAGGACAGTTAATTCCTTAACTACATAGATTGCTTGTTCTCTGGTTTCTACCTTATGAAACTATGAGATTACTTACTGATCTCTTATTGTGAGAACAGTAGCACTTGTTTATATTATCTTTTTCATTATTCATGTTATATGAATTACTTATTATTATCTAATTTGATTTTGCTTTTACATTCTCTTGTATATGATGAACTTTTGGTTGTATATGTCATGACTAATCTGAGAATGTGTTTGCTTAAGTTTGGTTTGGGATTGGGGAGTGTCCTTTTGACACTTCTGTTCTTGGACATTGGAGGGAATAGTATGGGATGTTCTCCGAAGATGCCCATTGACGCTTTCCCGAATCATTGGTTGTCATACCTAGGGATGTCTAGCAGTGTTTGGCTAGGATATACGCCTGTTATATCAGACCCGAATCGGAAGGGTATTGAGACCGAACGACCCGTGGTAGCAATGTGATTCATGGGCGCTCAAGACCAGTAACCAACCCGTGAGAGGACGGGAATCATATTGTGGGGGCCATTTATTGGAGGGTTGCATATGGCTAGACTTGGGCTCATGGGCGCTCAAGACCGATAACCAACCCGTGAGAGGACATGAGAGCTTCCCGTTTACCATATGTGGATAACCGATAGGGTTGATGAGTCCGTATTCCGAGTTGGTCGGTGCCATAGGATACGCTGACTCTAGTGCGAAGGATACCGGAAAGGATGGTTAGGGACGAGGAATGGACGTATCTGGAACTGAAATGATATAACTGACTAGATGACTTGCATTGGGCTAGGCTTTTCCCTGACATGCGCCAGTACTTATGCCAAATGGTTGTGAGAGAGTGTGTTGACTAAATCCCCTACCATGGTTTGATGAGGACTTTACCCAATTACCCGGCAGACCCAAGATGCCAGGATGGCTGAGGGGGAGTGACTGACCTACCCAAAGAAGTACGGTGCTATGACTTAAAGCATGTCTACCATAGAGACCAGCATACATAGAGTTTAGATGCATTCATACTTTATTTGTTTCATATTGCATTGCATCATGTTATGTTTTGTCACATGTTATCTATGATGTTATGGATTAACTTACCTTATTGAGTTTCTTCGAAACTCATTCCTTTTTGTATATTTTCCTGTTAGATTATCCTGCAGGTACAGATTATTATGACGAGCAGTACAGTGAAGCGCAAGCCGATGAAGCGTATTACACGCAAGGTACTAGCGACGATCAAGATTACTCTGATGATCCCCGGCGGATCAAGCTGCGTACTACTTTTGAAAACAGCATAGAGTTAGAAATGATTCATTGGGTTGATGAAGTCCACACTTATGAAGACGTTATCTATAAACTAGAAGACTCTTATTCCTAGTTTATTTCTTAGTACATTTGTTTCAGTTGTTATTTCCTTTTTGACTTTCATACTGCGTTCCACTATGTTTGTAGAGTGAGTTTCCGCCTCACTTTACTTCTTTTGATATCTTCGGATATCTGGTATCATTTTCCGCACTCTGATTATATTATTTATTCATTTCTTGAGTTAAACCTTTTGTTTATAATATTTAAACCTTGATTATTTCCTGTTTATGATTATGTTATTGTATATGTGGGAGGATGATTTCCTCGATACTTGATCTTCGGGGCTGTGGATCACACTCTTGGGTATGCCAGTTAGGGTACCGGTTGGGAGGATGTGACACAAACCCTAATGATTGGAGATGAAACAGAGTTAAAATGGAGAGAAGTTGTTGTCGCATACACCTTTGGATTGACCAAAGCTACTGTGTATGAATAGTAACTTCCAACTTTGGTCAGAAACTCTTTGAATAACATTGGAACACTCCGAAATTAATAGAAAAATTCTAAAATAACATAAGAGACTATCTATGATGATCTAAATATCAAACAAGGCCATTAGAATAGAAATCACCTAATAGGCTTGATCGGCGGATTCTCATGGAAATACTAGAATGAATGGGGATTCATTCTCAAGATGAGAAAATAGTAGATCATGAATTGAAAGCAACCTAAGAATAGATATAACATAGATTAGAATAAAATAACTTCAGTACGAATAAATCATGGTCTCATGCTAGATCAAAACATTGAAATCAAACCGTATTGTCTACAGAAAGAGTAGAGTGAATGGGAATTCACTCTAAGACTATGAGGATATGAGACTAGGCCATTACAGTAGTGTGAGACCTTCCTCACAATCAAAACAAATAGTAGAGATAGTAGAGAGAATAGATCCATGAAGTATAGAATTGAATACCAACCTTGTAGAAGAAGAACAATAGAGGAACTTTGCTTGGATGCTTGGAATCAACCTTGGGCTTCAGGAGGAAGCTCTAGAGTTATTCTCACGTTCTCCAGAGGCTAAGAGGTGAAGTTGTGTGATTTAGTCTGAAGTTACATATATATAGGGCTTCAAAACCTAAAACTCCCCAAAATAGACAATTTTGTCCTGGGCATGCTTTGGTCGGTTGCCTTGGCCCATTGGATTGACCAAGGCAGGGTGTTAGGACAAATCTTCTGAGTTTGATTCCCAAAAGCCAAATTCACCACTTTGGTCCTCAACCAACTTAAGGAAGGGTCTTACCTGACTTCACAAGTCCTTCTGAAGGTGTCAACATTGTACTCAAGGTCCATTTCCCAAGTCCATCATCATTTAGGCTACATCTTCTCTCAAAATCATACATGGTTTCCATAAAGGGATCTTCACTATCAATCTCCATTTGTTCTGGGTCAAAGCCAATGGGTTCAATAGAGAGGGTCCACAGCTGTCTTCTGCCTTGACTTTGGGTCTTCGGACCTACAACATAGATTTCTGGATTAGGGTTGGTATGAGATTTCACACATATCAAATAAGATAGCGATACTGATTATGTACAAGTGAATGTCCTCACCTTGCCATTGTTTTACAACTTCAAAAAGACACTCAGAGGGTATGCTCATGCTTCCCAAATAGTCCTAATAGCATGTTGGTTCAAAGTTAGAAATAAGCTAGAGGTCCTATATCAAAAAGAAAAACAAAAACCAAGATTATAGGGAGTGGTTGCTTGAGTGGGTGCTTGAGGCAACCAAAGCAATTGACTAGAGGGGTATTGGTCGCTTGGGCTGGTAACTCGGGGCGACCAGATCGATCAACTAGTCTTCGAGTACTGACATAATCAACTTAGATCGACTGTAAGCCTCTCGATTGGGTTCTAAACTAATGCAAAAATACATAGAAAATTCTGAAATAATACTAGACCATGATCAAATAGGATTTAAGCGTTCAACAACGTGAAAGAAACAAAAATGTAGCGAATCCTAAGATCTTTTCCAAAATCAATCTAGAAGAATCATGGATGAACCAGAGTGAATGGGCATTCACTCTAGGGAAAAGAGAAATAAACTAGGTTGGTACAGTAACTAGAAGGCTCCTACTATATCTAAATAGTAGAAGAAATCAATCATGAAAGAGAATTAGAAAGAACGGGGATGAGTACTAACCTTAGAGATAGTTACTCACTACATGTACAACTTTTCGAAAGATCTCCACACTGCCTTTCATCTTCGCGGAGCACTCTCTAACAAGCTCTAACGTCCTTTGAAAACTATGGATCATAATGACACGTTTTAGAATGAAAACACATTAAATAAAGCCTCGAAAATATAATTTTCCAAAATTTCTCTTTTCCACCCGGAACCAGGCTAGTAGCTTGGGGCGACCAGGCCAATTGACCAGCCCCTAGAACTTAGTTCAAGGAATAGAATCAAGGCCTAGAAAGCCCATGGATTTGCCCTAGCTCCTATTCTACACTCCAAGAGTGTCTTACCTGATTTTTGGGACCTTTTACATGTGTCATCAATGAACACTTGATCCATCTAGCAAATTCGTCGACATCCAAGTTAGATCTCCTTCCAAACTTTGATAGAACTCCCAACTCAGCATCATCTCCATCCATTTCTATTGGTTCAGATTCCAATCCAATGGTCTCTACCTAGATGGTCCACAGTTGCCTTCTACCCGCACTTTGGGTTCTTGGATCTACAATAAGGATTTTCAGGTTAGGATCATGGGGGATTTCACACCTGAGCTCCTCTACACCAAAGATTATAGCCCTCTAGATAATGAAGGCCAAGTCGATGTGATAAACTACATATAGGGAGTATGTTATGAAAGGCTTGCATCAATGAGATCCTACCATGGTGCCCTCCCTTCGGCCTTATGTTTTTTCCTACGATGTGAGCAAGAACTTGAGCAGAGGGAGTCATATCGATGCCATTACCGATGCGGTCACACTCCTCATCATCCCATAAGACGAAGTAGATAGCACTACGCTGGAAAGGTAAGAGATAGTCACCCTCTCTACAGCTGAAGGAACCCACCAATGTTGATCTAGGATATATGGAACGAGTAGGATGCGTGCTAGAACTCTGGTGGAGAAGCGAATAGAAGTCTCTTGCACTCTATTCGAGACCACAAACCGCCAACTGCCTTGTCCATCCTCCTCCTTCTTGTATGTCAGGTTACTAAAGAAACACCAAACTAGCTTTAGATAGACTAACTCATCAATGTAAAGCATGCGCTCCCAACCTAGAGCCCAAAACCTCTCCTCTATCATTAAGGCCACCAAGTCTTGAACGACCACTAGTCTCCCATACTCAATAGGGAAAGTCTCAAAGTAAGTGTGGTACAAGTACTCGGCATGATGAGAATCAAAGAGATTTGGATGTTCAATACCCTATCCTGGACTTGGTGCATAACCTTTACCACACACAGGTTCATGACACCCTCCTTGCTATGCCATAGAAGAAGGTATGGTAAGAAAAGAAGGAGAAAAATATCAATTAAAGAAGAAAATTCAGCAAGATTATCCTATTTGATCAAAGAAGGAAGATAGTGATTTTTGGGAAAATTGCAAATTGGGTGCAAGGAGCATTTTGGATGTTAGGGATCATGTTTTGGAGTAAGTTTAACGCTTAAGAAAAGGTTTCAACCAAAAATCCCATAGCATTTTTAGTCAAAGAGAAAATTCATAAGAAAGTGACAAATTTGAGAAGGAAATGGGCAAAATTTGTCAAAGAATGCAAGAAAGGAGTTAAAGAGACAATGTAGGTGGTGCACGTTGGTTTGGAAGCAAAGAAGAACACTTCTAAACATGTTTCAAACATCAACCCTAACCTATCTCATATTTTGAAACAAAAAACCACATGCAATTGGATTGTTTTGAGAGGAACATGTTACATACTTGAGATTTGTGGACAAGAATTGTGTTGCTTGATGTTGTTGAAGCACAAGGAAGCTCCAAAATCACCTTCAGAGACAATTGGAACTTTTTCCTCAGAGCTAGGAAGAAGTGGGAGAAAAATGGGCATGAAAAGAAGTGGGAGTTGTGGGCCATTTAAAGGACCCACAGGCAAGGGTTGCTTAACTTGGGTTCCCCATGATGACCTTGACCTTGCTGCCAGGCGACCCATACCCCCTGGGTTGCTCGAAAGTGAGTTTTTTTTGGGGAAATTTTGGATTTTGCTGCAAATGAATGCCCTATTTTATGTTTATTAATGATGTTTGGGATAATGTATGCATGCATAAGATGTGTTTAGAGATTTCTAATGGAGGAAACTGAATGATTTGCTTTGATGATGGTATTTCAAGATGGTAAACCTAAGAATAGAAACACTGGTTATGTGGATAGAAGTGATAAGAGGCTTAATCGACTTGCTCCATACACCACTCCATCTTTCTAGCCAAGGGGTGCCACTAATGGTTTTGGAAATGAGCAGAGTGGACTAAACCATTAATGGTTATGGAAATGGGCAGAGTGGACAAAACCATGCCAATAATCGGTTGTTCTAGCCACATCATGGCTCCCTTTAAGTCATTGTATGGACATACTTGTAGAATCCCGTTGTCCTGGAATGAAACTAGTGAAAGAAGAACTTTGGGTTCAAAGATGATAGAATCTATCAGTGCAATGATTGACATGATCAAGGAAAGGATCAAGACAACATGCAGTCCATGCAAAATTCCTATGCAGGTCAAATAAGGACTGATTTTTACTTCCAAGTTGGAGAGAGAGCTTTTCTGAAAGTATCACCTATGAAAGAAGCAATAAGATTCAATATCAATGGAAAGCTTAGACCTAGATAAATTGGACCTTATGAGATCATTGAAAAGGTCAAACCCGTCGCATAATGATTAGCCTTACCCTCGTCATTTACCCCATGTGCATGACATGTTCCATGTATCAATGCTACAACATTGTGTGGAGAATTCAAAAACATCTACTATAGCGAGAACCCAAAGGTTTAGGTGCGGACCTCACCTATGAAGAAGAACCATCAAAGATTTTAGATCGCAAGGATAAGTAAACATAACCATACCTTTGGTAAAGATCAGATGGAAGAACCATACCCCTAAGGAAGCTTTTTGGGTGAAGGAACATGAGATAAGAGAAAAGTATCCTTATCTCTTTGAAAATCCAGGTACACTTCAAGTTTAGAGGACGGAATTTCTTTTAGGGGGGAGGAATGTGAAACCCCCATAATCCTAATCCGAAACCCATATTGTAGGTTTGAGAACCCGAAACGCGAGTAGAATGCAACTATGGGCCATCTAGATAGGGATCATTGGATTGGAATCTGAACCAATGGAAGTGGATGGTGATGATGTTGAAGCTGAGTTTTATTGAAGTTCGGAAGAAGATTTGACTCGAACATTGATGGATTTGGAAAGTGGATCAAGAGTTCACTGATAACACATTTGGAAGGTCCCAAAGATCAAGAAAGACTCCCCTTGGTGTGTGTTAAGTACTAAAATAGAGCGACAGGGCTCCCTCCCTTGAAACTCACTCCTAGATTAAGTTCCAAGGGTAGGGTCAATTGGGTGGAGTCTCCCCAAGCGGCCCTACCTGGTGCCCGCGAGTAAGAAAGGGGTATTTGTGGTATTTTGAGTTGTAGACCCCTATTTAATGTGTTTTTCTAAAATGTATTAGTATACTCCTTAGCCATCAGAGAGTGTTAGAGAGATCGTTGCCAGAGAGAGAACATTGCAGAGATCGTCCGAAGAATTATCTGTGTTCCAACTAAGATTTTAAGGTTAGTTTGCTCCTCTGTTAGTATAGCTCATCTCTATTTGATTTTTCTTCATAAGTAGAACCCTATGGAGAGATCAATAATTATAGGGAACCTAAACCTGATTTTTATTTTGCTTTAGAGTGATTGTGGAACCACACTATTTCACCTTTTTCTTTCATGGTTAGATTTTAGAGAAGTCATGTGATTCATTAGGTTTTTTTATTTGATTTGAGTATTTGAATGATTATTGTTGTTACATCTCGTTCTTAGGTGTTATTAGAATTTATTATTCGAATTGGAATAGGTTTAGAACCCAATTTAATAGCCATCTAAATGTTAGATCAATTTTTGGCCGTAATTGGACAAAGGTCTCCCAAGGCGACCCCTACTAGGCACTGTTCAAGTGACCCTACCGCCTAGGGTCAATTGACAGGGGTCTCCCTAGGCAACCCCTTCAAGCAACCCTTACCCTCTAGTGTTGGATTTCTATTCCATTTTCAATGTGAGACTTCTAGGAATGTTTCTAACTTTGAACCAACGTTTAAATAGGACTTTTTGGGACATGTTAAGATGTCTTTTGAATCAATTTGAGAAGGGGATAGTCTATTTGACAAGTGTGGACATTCATCGATATACGTTTATCTTTAAATTCTAAAATGATGTCGGACATGCATAAAAATTTATATGGTGCAGTTATATGATTTTCACAATCATGTAATATTATGAAATTATGTTCTTTTACTGTTTTGATCAATTACAAAGTGATGTGATTGAGTTTGAAATAACAATGGACTTGACCTACGGTTGTGGCACTCCCATTGCCCAAGGAACCTTAGTATGGACATGTAGCCTAAATTGCAATCTTAAAATGTCTATTTGCATGGTTAATAATACCCCCAACATGTTATGACCTTATTGGCATGGGAATTGAAGTCGAGCGACCCATGGCGGTGGTATTTGGTTGCTGTGCACCCAAGGATGTGAGAAGCATGAGGGGACACAACGTTGCCATGGGGGGCCATTCATTAGTAGGGTTGCATATAAAAGGCTTGGGCTCATGGGTGCCAAAGAATGTGAGAAGCATGAGGGGACGTGATAGCTTCCCGCCCATTATATGTGGATGACCAATAGGGTTACGAGTGCCTACTCAGAGTTGGTTGGTGCCTGATGCGTCCAAAATCTGCTCAGCCCTTGGATCTCCGGGTGATGTCCTACAAAACGAAAGCGTCAGATGTGGCCCGACCGCTGGGGTCGGGAGTCCACCTCCGAAGGCTAAGTCAGTTGATGAACTTAATCACAAACGGCTCTGCTAGAAGCGCAGAGCTAAGGAATGAAGAACTGGGAAAGGTGATCTAGATAGCAGATCGCTGATAGTTTAGGTCTATCAGTATGTATTTGAACCTGAGTCTCAGATAGTATCCTTTTCGATCCCCTCACCTTGTATGGTAGTGAGGTTTATATAGAGTGTACCTTCGAATCTCCTTCGTTGGATGCACTTGAGCCTTCTTCGGGTAGTCGTTGGATCTTATCAGTGAGATCCGTTGAGCAATAGACTTCTACTTGTTTGGGCTAGTAGAGGACTCCTGAGATAACCTTTAGGTTATCTGATGTTTATCCCTTCGATAATGATTATCCGCAGCCGTCAATTCGAGTCTGCCATCATTAGGGTGATTACCCTAATCCATAAGTAGGATTAGGGCACGCTTGCAGCCGACTAAGCTTTCTTCATCAGCAAGCCATCTTCTGGATCCGGTTTGCTCGGGAGCGAATCGGTTCTTTCCGTCTCGACCGGGGTCGAGGGTCGGACCAGGTATGAACCCGGTCCGATCATAATCCCTCCGTATCACGAGCCCCCCAGACCAAGCGTTCGGTCGATCCCGAGGGCTTGGTTTTTAACTGGGTTCGTCGTCAGATGATAATCTCTGCGTGCTTCATTAAATGTCATATCACATTTAATGCGGTGGTCACTTTTCCTCGAGCGTTGTGAGTGTAAGGCCACATATCTCCTTGCAGTTGATCTATCGTGGCTCACGTCATCCAAGCGACGGTTTCCGAACGCCTATTTCGGATTCGTGAGTTCAAACTTTCAAAACGTCTTTCAATCTTGATCGCTGATTTTGAATCAATCTCGATCGTTCAGATTCCCGAACACTCGTGCGGGAGTTTTAAAAGCGGTTCGTTGTCTTCGTAGGTTTCATTCTTCCTGTCTGGAATTTGAACCTTTGTTGTCCTGCCGCGCCTTCCTGCTCTCAAGCTTCCGTCTCACTAAATCAGTAAGTTTCTTGGTCTTTTTCTTTTTGTAGTTTCTTGAAACGAGTAATGGCAGACGATAGGGCTTCTTTAGTACCCAGTGTTGGTAATAGCAGTGATGCTTTTGCTTCTCCTGCTCCCGAACAGTCGGATAGTGACAACAAAACCCTAACTGTCCTCTGGCGCGAGTTCGCTGAAGTTTCTCAAAAAGGTTTTGAAAGAAAAACCAAAACTTCTCCTGTCCTTCTCGAGTCTGGATCTTCCAAGATTGTCGAGTCTTCTAGGCAGCCTCAAACCTCCGGGTCCAATGGTGGACCTAGCTCCGCGTTCCCTCCATTTACAATGAGGAAACCCTTGCTTTCAGCTGTCCAAGATTTTGATCTTCCTTCCTCTTATCAGGTTAGGGCTCCCCACCCTGATGAGAGGGTTGATTCATCCCTTTCGGGTGAATTTTCTCTGTATATAGATGCACTGGAAAGCGGGGTTCGCTTTCCCTTTTTTAATCCTTGTTCTCCGCAGTTCTGAATCATTGGAACATTTGTCCCGGAATGCTCCTCCCCAATAGCTGGCGTCTCATCGTCGGCTTCTTGGGTTTGTGTTTTGAGCTTGGCATTACGCCATCTCTTTCTCTCTTTGTACATTTTCATGTTCTTTCTATCTCCCATCCTCCCGGATGGGTTTTTCTGTCCAAACGCAATAAGGCTGAACTTGATTGGAGGGGCAGCATCCTTGTCAAAGGAACTTGCCCTTCTAACCACAAAAGATGGCGCGAACGATACTTTTTCTGTCGAGCGCCTTCATCAGATCTTAACTTCCCAACCACCTGGAGGAGGTTTACTTCTTCTTCCGAGAGTAACCAAGGCCTTCCTTTATCCAGAGAAGACGAGGCGGCCATCAAGAAGATCAAATCCATTCTGTGGTATCAAGAGATACATGGATTTGAAGTGGAGTATAACTCCATCCTTCAAGATCTTGGGGCTTGGCTCATTGTGAGCTTCTAACCATCATCCTTTAATTTGACTGAAGTGATATGTTTTGAATTCTGACTCTTGTCCTTCTTCTTTGCAGTGCCTCCGAGAATGAACCCTCAAAGCCTGCGGGTGAAGGCCGCTAGGGCCGTTGTGACAGCCGAGCAACGATCGCCCAGGGTCTTGACCGTAGATCAAGAGGCTTCTCTTCCCTCTCCCGATCCCTCTTATAGGGGTATCCGAAATGTCAGGCCTGTAGCTGATGCTTCGGGTAAAGGGAAGAAACCGATGGTGGAGAGGTCTAATGTCTCTTCCTCCGCCCGAACCAAGAGGAGGCATGACACAATTGATGCTCCCTCCAACAAAAAATCCAAAGCTTCAACGGATGGTGAGGAAGTCTTCATCCCCCAGTGGACCCTGAAGTTGACCGATAGGGTGACTCGGGATCCCGAGAAAGCTGCAGAATGGAGCTCCCTCAGTCTTGCTCCTTCTGATCGCCTGGAGTTTGAAGCCCTGGATGACACCTCCCTTGTTAGTCAATCTACAAGGTACCGGTCTTCTTGCTTAGTTATTTTCTCATAATTCCTTATGACTTCTTCTGATATTTTCCACCTTCCCAGGAATGCTGTGTTGAGCTTTTATCAACACATGGAAGCATTGAGCCGGGTTGGTCGCACCAGCTCCTTGCTGCAAACTTGTGAAGAGAATTTGGCGAAAGCCAATTCTGAAATAGACCAGCTGACTGCAGCTGCCGTGGAGGTGCAGAAAAAGCATGAGGAAGAAGTGATCTCCCTCAAGGAGGCCCTCGAAGCGTCGAAGATTCGTGCCGCTGCTGCCGAGCGCGAGGCCAGGAAGCAAAAAGCAGCTGCCACGTTGTTTGGTGATAGCCTTGAAATCAAAAGTAGGGAGCTCGAAGAACATCTGAAGTTGGCGATCCCTAGCAAGCCCGAGCATATAAAGCCAGAGCTTCGGAAGGGGTGCATTCGGAAATACCTGAACAGCGTACCTTTCTCCGAACTGCTAGGTCTCTACAACCTTCAAGCTTATCGCATGGGGCAGAGCGACGTTTGGGAGCGCATCCTTGGATCGATCCCTGCCTTCGACACTGCTCCTTTTCGTGAGGTGTGCCACAAAGAGGTCTTCGGGAAAGTTGGTATGGATCTCCGGACCGGGCTCGGGAAGAAGATGATCCTTTTCCAGCTGACCCTCAATATGAGGCCTACCCGATCGACGAGCCGGCACTTCCAGAGGAGAAATCACAAGCCGAGTCTCAAGTTGCTGCTGTAGAGGACTCAGCCGATGCCATTCTTGAGGAAGGCTCTTCTCATGATCCTGAGAAAAGTCCTCCCGACCAGGGTCCCTCGGGCAACAATGAAGAAAAGGCTTAGGGAGTTATCTTTTTGTACAGATTTACCCTCTATTTAATGAATGGACATTTCTTTCTCATGTTGGCCTTTATATTTCCCCGTCTCCTGCCGAAATCTTGCCTTGAATATCAAAGTACTAATGATAAAACTTATCACTTAACTTTTCATTCCTCGCCGAATAATAATCTTGTAGAAATATTGTGAAGATGCGTTTCGGGAAGATGCATTAATCTTCCCCACTACTTCATTTATTGCAAAGTCCGCACGTTTCCCTTCTGCGAAGTTCAAACGTTTTCCTGCCTTTGTATACCATTCACTGTTTCCAATGAATCGGAAATACATCCATTATTTTAATGGCGGTGCGACGATTGGAGGTATCTCTGCATCAGGTGCTCGCTTCCACATGTTTCCATGTGGCATCCCTCCGACCGTTGATCTTGCTTTCTGTGGATTTCGAAGCGTCATTTCGATCTAGGTCGTCGGTTGTCCTTAGCCTTCAACCGTCGTCTTAATACCTGAGGCTATTTAAAGCCTTCGTGGGTACTCTCCATCTATCTTGACTTCTGCAAGTTAGATTTGCTAAAGTGCCAAAGCGACCTTTCGTCCTTCGGCCTGCTTCCGTATTCCTCATACTCCAACAACAGCTCTATCAACTTCTGAACAAGTGAGTTTTTTGATTACTCATCTCTTTCCCCACTTCCCCCCTGAGTAAGCTGCACAGTAGTTATACTTGGGGTTTAGTTTGTTGTTTTGTCAGAAGTTATAGAAAACTAGGGTTTCCCCCCTGTTGTTGTCATTTATTTCTGTACTGATACTGCTTGTTTTTTTGCATAGTGGCTCCCAAGATCAACCCGAACTTTATCAGAGCAAAATCTTGCAAGAAAATCGTTCCGTCGGTGGTGGGTTGGGGCGGGTGCGGTGGTTTCAGCTAGTGAATCCTCCAAGCGTATGGCGATCGCTGCCGGTGAATCTTCAAGTCAGATTCCCGCAGTTTCTGTTGATGCCGTCCCTGCGCTTCCTTTGCCTGAAGTGATCGCTCGTCTTTCCCAGGAAGATCTTGATCACTCCGTTGCCGATGGTGCTGCCTGCGCTCCTGCTGGTGAGCCTGTTGGTGCACCCCCGAAGGAGACTCTTCGGGCATCTGAGGCAACTATGTTTGTCACATCCCGCCCTAAATCCACCCAGGGGGTACCCTATCTGGGTTACTCGGGAGTGATCCACAGCCCAACAGATCCAGTTTAGGAACGATCATATCCACTAATCACAATAATATAATCAAAAGCAAGAAAAATTTATAGTATTCAAGTAATCTAATAATAAAAGTTAAGAAATGATCACAGAAGGATCACAACGAACATCAGAGTGCGGAATAACAAGTACCAAATCAAAAGACAACTGTGCGGAAGGTAGATCGAAATAAGGTAAAGGTTACAACCAAATCTCCAAAGAAGGAAAATAAAAAGGTAAGCACCTTCTCCACGAACTCAGTAGCAAGAACAAGATGAGGTAGAAGTAGATTAGAGAGAGAGTGAGAGATTACATACCTTGGAGAAGAGATTAGAGAAGAGAAACAATGATTCTTGTAGAAGATCATCACCCAAGCCAAGGAGGAGGCTTAGAGGAGCTTTCCCACGTTCTCAGATGTTGAAATGAGTGAAATAATGATTTAGGTTCGAGGTTTCACTTAAAAGGACAAAGGAATATCCAAACAGCATATTTTTCACGATTCTGGGCTTGTTTTGGTCGATACCTTTGGTTGATAGTATCGACCAACAGCAGTTTCAACAGAATTCTCAGGAATAGTTCAGCAACTTCGAACAGGGATTCGGAAGGCTATACAAGGTCAAATTGAGTGAGGTTTTCTCCTACAAGTCAATAAAGAAGTCTAGTTTCCAGAAATACCTTTGGATCAAGCATGGGATTTCATTAGGTCTACCAACTAAGCTCACCTTCTTCGATGCGCAAGCAGGATTTGCCAGACATAGTTCAGCAACTTCGGACAGGGATTTGGAGGGCTATATGGGGTCAAATTGGGTGGGGTTTTCTCCTACAAGTCCATCAAGAAGTCTAGTTTCGGGAAATACTTTTGGATTGTGCACAGGTGTTCATTAGGTCTACCAACTAATTCACCCCTCTTCGGTGCGCAGATTCAAAACTAACACTGACAACGCTCTCAAGTGAGGGGCATCATCGTCAATGTCCATGGGCTTGGGCTCCGACACCAAATCATCAACCAAAAGGGTATACAAGGACTTTTCCCACCACTTCGGGTCATTGGATCAACAGACAATACAAATTCCGGGCCGGGTCAGGGTAAGGATAAGGCCGGATATGGCCTCCTAAGGCTTTCAAGGATAACAACATTGAAATCAAGGTCCAACTTCAAGGTCTAACATTAAACAAGTCTTTCTTTATCCCAAAACAAATAGGGTATCCCGGGCTAGGTTTGGGCTGGATGTCACAATGTTGGCGTCTGATGAAGGTGTGGTCCCAGCAGGTGCTGCTCCTATTTCTAACTCTAGTGCTTGTTTGGCATCCTCCTCCTCTCCTTCCGAGTTAGAGGATTTTGCCACTATGAAGCGCCGTCGGGTGACAAGTGATGAAGCTCATCCTTCTCTTGGTGTAGCTCATCCTTCTCATCCTTTGCCTGAATTAGTGTCAAACGAGTTTGACAGAGCGTTGGAATGGTGTACTGCTGCTCGAATGACTTCTGAGAGCGCAGTTCTTTCCAAACTTCCAGATGAAGTCTTTACGAAGTCACTGGTGATGTAAGTCTTTCTTCATTATCCTCTGATTCTGAAAAATTACTTTTCTGCTCCTTGCTAACTCGGAAGTTGTTTGCGGGAGTCTTCTTGCGGTAACTTCCACAACCAAGTGGAAGCAGTTTCTAGGCTCAATAGATTGAGCAATGAAGTTTCTAGGCTTCGGGAAATCTCTCGAAGCTAAAGATGTTGAGATTGCTCGCCTTCGGAATCTAGCTTGGGAGGTGGCGGGGAGAAAATAATTCGATGATTGGTCGTCTTCGGTCAGACTTGGATGATGCCGGGGAGAAGATCCGGCGATCGGAGCGAACAGTTGGAAAGTCGGGAGCCAAAGGATCTGAAACGTTACCGAAAGGCAAGCTGTCGTTCCTTTGCCCGAATCCCTTCCAACTCGATGTTCGCAGAGCCTGCGTCTTCAAGTATTTACACAGTAAGCCTTTTTTGATATGCTGAATGCTTATAACTTGTAGGCGTATCGGGATGGTGAGAACGAAGTATGGGAATCAATATTAAGGAAGGATCCTCATTTTGATACGACTCCCTACAGGTGCTTGTTTGCCATCCTGAAGTATTTACCGACCCGGGTATTCCTCCTCCCGATTGGACCAAGGATAAGATTGATCCTCCACCTTCCGATCCAGATATTATGCAATATCCGGAAGATTCTCCCTGTTTATTCTCCCCTGGAAGAAGTCAATTATGACGAGCTTGTACTGAATGAGAGTTTGGTCGAGGACCATACTTCTCCTGGACAAGCTGGACAAAGAGTATGAAATTGCGGAGGATTTTATGCATACTGAAATATTTTTGTAATCCTCATTTCTTCTCTTCTTTTCCTTGAATCCCCACCAATTGTTGACTCATATGTTTGTTCTAGCAAAGTCGCGTCGATCTTGTATAACTTCTTAACAAGTCACCTATGATGACTTTCTTTTTTGATCGAAGATTGTATCCAGCTCTTGTAATTGTTTTGATACTGGCCTCTTTGGATCTTTTGAAGAAATAAGAAATTACTTTATCTTGAACTTTGCTAGCCACTTGAATCGCCATTGCATTAGGTCTTAGTTGTTTGAAACAATGCCTTTACTTAAGGATTTCCGGAGAAATACAATAAGTCTGAGAAGGAACTCACTCGGGTTTTACACCGATGGCTTTACTTAAGGATTTCCGGAGAAATACAATAAGTCTGAGAAGGAACTCACTCGGGTTTTAAACCGATGCCTTTACTTAAGGATTTCCGGAGAAATACAATAAGTCTGAGAAGGAACTCACTCGGGTTTTAAACCGATGCCTTTACTTAAGGATAATTCAAAAATTCAATAAGTCTCGAAGGAACTCACTCGGGTTTCAAACCGACGCCTTGCAAAAGGAACTCACTCGGATTTTCATCCGATGCCTCGACTTAAGAAAGTTTGAAAATTTTCCATAAGTGTTGAAGGACCCACACGAATTTTCATCCGATGCCTTATAGTTGGATCTTGTTCTTGAATGTGGTGTATGATGCCCCCCAATCAAAAGATAGTTTGTTGAAAGCCAAAAATTGCATTGATTGAGTTGAAAATGATTACATCGCAAACAAAATTGAAATCATCCTCAAGGATAAAACTTTTTGAGATGCCTAGCATTCCACGAACGATCCAACTCTTTCTGGGTATTGATGTTCTTCAGCCTGTAAGCTCCTGAACCGACCGGTTTCACAACCATATAAGGTCCTTCCCAGGAAGGGTCCAATTTTCTTTGGTGACGCGGGTCGGAAGCTAGGGTGTTTCTCAACACCAAATCTCCGGCTAAGTACCGACGATTCTTCACTCGAGTATTATAATGAGACGCTATCATTCTTTGATAATGTTGAGTTCGTGCTATTGCCTTTGCCCGAACTTTGTCCAACAAATCAAGACTATCAAGCAGTCCTTGTTCATTTGCTTTTTCCTCGAACTCACGATCCCGTAACGTCCTCGCCATTATCTCCACTGGTGCCAATGCTTCGGATCCATATGCCAACCTGAATGGAGTTTCTCCTGTGGGTGTTCGAACCGTAGTTCTATAAGCCCACAAGTACATTATGAAGTTCTTCGACCCAAGAAGCTTTGTCGGCTTCGAGTCTTCTCTTTATTCCTTCCAAAGTAGCGTTTGGTTAGTAACCTCTACCTGTCCATTGCTTTGGGGGTATGCCACCGAGGACATACGATGCTCGATCATATATGTTCCACATAATTGCTCAAATTGTGGACAATCGAACCGAGTACCATGGTCGGTGACAATAATCTTTGAAATCCCAAAGCGATATATGATTGATTCAAGCACAAATTTCTCCACTTTTTTCTCAGTAATTGCCGCCGGTGCACGGCTTCTACCCATTTTGTGAAGTAATCAATTGCTACTATCAGATATTCCCGTCCGCTTGATGCCTTGGTGAATTTGCCCATGATATCAATTCCCCACATTGCAAAGGGAATGGGATTTAGAATTGAAGTCATAGTTTCCGCCGGGCGCTTCGATCTCGTAGCATGAATTTGACGAGTTACCACATCGACGAACGTACTCCATAGCAACCTCTTGGACCTTAAGCCAATATAACCCAAGTCTTAGAATTTTGTGGGCAGGGCTCGGCCACCCATGTGAGCTCCACAAATTCCTTCATGAACTCTCACCAAAGCTGATTTTGCTCCTTCGGGGCCTATACATCTCATAAGGGGTCCAGCATAAGATCTTTTGTATAGTCTCCCATTCCGAATGACAAATCTAGCTGATCGAATCTTGATCAACCTTGCCTCTACCGGATCCTCGGGTAATTTGTCATCCCTTAGAAACTCGATTATTGGATCCATCCAAAGCAACGTTTCGCTTCAATATAAGAAATTTCTTTCTCATGATAACTTGGAAAAGTTATCTCTTTAATGTAGACCGAAGGGTCTAGATTCTTTTCCTTGGCATTGGCTAGTCGGGATAGCTCATCCGCCACTGAATTTTCATTCCTCGAAATCGAGATATCTTCAAATTCCGAAATTGGTTTTGAAATGCCCGCACTATCTCCTAATATTTTTGCAAGCGTGGTTCTTTAATGCCATACTCCCCCTGGACTTGGTTGACTATAAGCCGAGAGTCACTATAAATAGTAACATCTGCAATAGATAATGCTTTTGACAACCAAAGTCCCGCTATCGAGCCTCATATTCTCGCTTCGTTACTACTTGCATCAAATGCGAATCTCAAAGCATATCGAATAATAAATCTTGCTGGACTTTTTAATAGAATTCCAGCTCCTGCTCCATCTTTATTACTCGATCCATCCACATATACCTCCCAAGTGGTTGGTATAATGGGATCCTCAATGGTGGGTTCCACTGGTGCAGTAGTTTCTACTACAAAGTCGGCTAATGCCTAAGCCTTGATTGCAGTTCTGGGCTTAAAGCTCACCTGGAACTCGCTGAGCTCAACCGACCAGGACACCATCCTTCCGGACAAATCAGGTTTGTTAAGAACTTTACTAAGAGGAAAAGTTGTAAATACCTCAATTGGATGAGCCCTGAAAATATGGCCTTAGCTTCCTGGCGGCCATCATGAGAGCCAGAGCTTGCTTCTCAATCTACGAATATCTCGTCTCCGCATCTAGCAACACGTGGCTTACATAGTAAATCGGCCACTGTTTTTTATCTTTTTCCCGAACAAGTACTGCACTGACCGCCGAAAGGGACGTTGCTAGATATAGCTGTAATATTTCCCCCTTCTCTGTGTCCGGACAGGATCGGTGGTTGTCCAAGTGCTTCTTTTAATTCCTCGAAAGCTTTCCGGCACTCTTCAGTCCACTTTGCTTCCTTACTGCCCTTCAGGTCTTTAAGTGCCTTGAAGAAAGGCAAACATTTTTCTCTAGACTTGGAGATAAATCGATTTAAAGCAGCAACTCTCCCTGTTAAACACTGTACATCCCGAACGGTTTTGGGAGCCTCCACATCAATCGAGCTTGTATTTTGGCAGGATTAGCCTCAATTCCCCTCTCGTGATACCATGAAGCCCAAAAATTTGCCCGAGGAGACTTCAAAGGCACATTTTTCGGGTTTAGCTTCATTTGATGTTTCCGTAGATCTTGAGAAAACCTCAGTCAAATCTGCAATATGATTTGCTTTTGTAAAGCTTTTCACTAGCATGTCGTCAACATAAGCTTCAACATTCTTTCCTATCAGCTCTTTGAAAATCTTGTTGACAACCCTTTGATATGTTGCTCCTGCATTCTTCAGGCCAAAAGGCATGACCTTGTAATAATAGCTCTCACGATCAGTCATGAAAGCCATATACTTCTCATCCTCTTTATTCATTAAGGATCTGATTATACCCTGAGTAGGCATCCATGAAACTTAAAGTTTCATATCCTGCAGTCGCATCTATCAAGAGGTCAATCCGAGGCAACGGGTAGCAATCTTTTGGGCAAGCTTTGTTTAGATCTGTGTAGTCTATACACATCCTCCACTTCCCATTCGCCTTTTTTACCATTACCACGTTGGCCAACCAAGTTGGGCACTCAATTGGTTCTATGAAACCAGAATTCTTAAGTTTTTCAACTTCGCTTCGAACGGCTTCATACTTTTCAATGGAGAAATTTCTTCTTTTACGTATCACTTGGTTTCGCCTTAGGGTCTATCCGAGTTTGTGCTCTGCAATGGCCCGATCGATTCCGGGCATGTCCTCAGCAGACCATGCGAATACATCTTTATTCTGTTGAAGAAATAACTTCAACTCATCTTTAAATTCTTCCATTGTTCGGACCTCGATATAAGTAATCTTTTTCTCATCCTCGGTACACAGCTGGATTTGCTCCAGCTTCTCCACTGGTTCGGGTCTTTGCATCTCTGTCTCTTCCCGATCATCTCGAACTTCTATAGGGAGGGCAGTTACATTCCTCGGACCCTCTTTGTCTTTTAAATAGGCAACATAACACTGCCGAGAGATCTTCTGGTCAGAGGAGACTTGACCAATTCTCATATCAGTCGGGAATTTTATCTTCAGGTGTTTTGTTGAAACAATAGCACCTATCTTGGATAAAGATGGTCGCCCAAGAATCATATTATAGGCTGGTAGTTCCCGAACCACCAAAAAATTGATTCGGACAGTTGTTTCCTTAGGAAAACTTCCATTGGATAAATCCAACTGGACTGATCCTTCCGCCACCGCAGATGACCCCGCAAAGCCATATAGATGTGTGGATGAAGGTTTCATCAAGTCCCGATCCACCTTCAATTTTTGATACACTTCGTAGGAAATTAGGTCAGTTGCAGACTCGTATCAATCAAAACTCTATGCACTTCCCGCCGTGCAATCTCTACCTTGATGACTATAGCATCATCATGAGGTAAACAAACATCTCTTTCGTCTTCCTCGCTAAAGGTGATAGAATCTTCACCATTCAGCTTCTTCCGCTTTCGCGTCTCTCCGGTTCCAACAAATTTGGATTTTGTTTTAGACTCCGGAGTGATTCGGCTCGGTCCTCCGAAGATGGTAAGGATCGGTGACCGAGTAGCTTCAATCACCTCCTTGCCTTTCTTAGACTTCGGGGCCTCCCTTAATCGTTCCGAACTAACCGAACGATCCCTTTTGGGAGCAGCCGCACGTGGCTCACGTGGCTCCTCCCTTCTCCCGCTAACAAAACCGGGACAGATGTCCCCGAGATATCAATCTCTCAATATCGCCTTCGGATGACGACAGTCATTAGTATAATGACCATAGTCCTTGTGGAATCGGCAATACTTTTCCCGATCCTGCTGCTCTCCGGGTTTCAAAAGAATTTTAGGCGGCCACTTTAAAATATTTTTTCTTTTGAGCGAGGATATTCAAAATATCAGCCCGAGGAGCATTCAATGGAGTGTACTCACTTTTACCGGGGGACCTTTGGCGCCAAGGCTGGGATTTTCCAACCCGATCGCGAACATTTTTCTTTGGCTTCGCGTCGCTCAGGAGCCTTTTGTTCCTTATTGGAGACTTTATTATCTCCTTGGCGCGCATCTAGAATCTCCATGACTTCAGCCTCGCTTCGGCATCTCTCGTACCAACTCAAGCATAAGTCGCAGGCATATCCCGTAGTAATAACTCCAGGAGTTTCCGATTAGTGAGTCCCGTGAATAGAGCAGTTCGGCTACTTGTTCATCCAAATTTTCTATCTCCATAGTCACTTTGTTGAATCTTTTCGAAACTCTCGATCGATTCGCTCTTTCCTTGTTTGACGAAAAACAAGGTTTCTTCCGTTTTCTTGACTCGTATCCCACTGGAATCGCCCTATGAATTGGCGCGCCAATTCGTCAAAGTTTACGATCCTTCCAGAGGGGAGGTTAGAAAACCACTTTGTGTCTGCTCCGAGTTAGAGATGAACCAAAAACCCTACATAAAATTTCATCGAATTACCTCGAAACCGCCATGGTCCGTTGGTAATAGCCGATGTGAGCTGTTGGATCTCCGGAGCCATCAAATGTTGAGAAGGTAGCCAAACGGAAGTTATGGGGAAACCGATATCCCGCAATTGGCTCAGCAAAGGGAGTCTTCCGAATGACTGAGTAAATATCCTCAGTTATTCTTCCCTTAGCCAATTGCCCTAATTTCTCATTGATGTTGGCCAATTCTTGACCAATCTGGGTCGGGTGATCTTCAGCAATATGATCACGACCTCGATTAACACAATCATCCCGTGCTACTCGATCATCACGAACAGCCCGTCCTTCCCGAGCATTCCTCTCGTCGCGAACTCGCTCGATCATCACGAACGGTTCTTCTCGACGGTGGGTGAGTGAGTTCTTACCCCTGTATCCAACCTTGTGTTTGAATCAGTTGTACTCTCTTGCGGTCTGTCGAACCGATCGTCTCGCCTCGGTTGATCATCGATCCTCCGAAGTCCTCGGTCTCCTTCACGGAAATTCTGATCAATATTCCGGTCTTCAGCCATCTCGGTCACGTGGCAATGCACGTCTCCTTGAATCGCGCTGATCGGGCTCTTGTGGTAAAACCACTCGTCCGGTGAGCATGCGGAGTGCTTGGCTCACCTCCAAGAGTTGAATCTTTACCTGATCCAATTGATCTTGGATTGTATCGGGGAGGAGGATTACGTCCTCCCCGGCCACCATCCACCTCGATAGGATTTTGGCTTTCCGGGGAATATCTGGATTATTCACTCCAGGGATTTGAACACCGGAATTGCGTTGTGCAGCGGCTGCTGCAGCTGCTGATCTAGTCACCATGGCTTTTCAAGTCGTTTCCCACAGACGGCGCCAATTGATGCGTCCAAAATCTGCTCAGCCCTTGGATCTCCGGGGTGATGTCCGCAAAACGAAAGCGTCGGATGTGGCCCGACCGCCGGGGCCGGGAGTCCACCTCCAAAGGCTAAGTCAGTTGATGAACTTAATCACAAACGGCTCGCTAGAAGCGCAGAGCTAAGGAATGAAGAACTGGGAAAGGTGATCTAGATAGCAGATCGCTGATAGTTAAGGTCTATCAGTATGTATCTGAACCTGAGTCTCAGATAGTATCCTTTTCGATCCCCTCACCTTGTATGGTAGTGAGGTTTATATAGAGTGTACCTTCGAATCTCCTTCGTTGGATGCACTTGAGCCTTCTTCGGGTAGTCGTTGGATCTTATCAGTGAGATCCGTTGAGCAATAGACTTCTACTTGTTTGGGCTAGTAGAGGACTCCTGAGATAACCTTTAGGTTATCTGATGTTTATCCCTTCGATAATGATTATCCGCAGCCGTCAATTCGAGTCTGCCATCATTAGGGTGATTACCCTAATCCATAAGTAGGATTAGGGCACGCTTGCAGCCAACTAAGCTTTCTTCATCAGCAAGCCATCTTTTGGATCCGGTTTGCTCGGGAGCGAATTGGTTCTTTCCGTCTCGACCGGGGTCAAGGGTTGGACCAGGTATGAACCTTGTCCGATCATAATCCCTCCATATCAGTGCCATAGGATACATTTGTGGTTTGCTTTCTTGAATCTAGTTAGGCTTATATCATCATTCTTTATTCTTGTTAAGGATAATCGATTGAATTGGCGAGTGTTGTTATTATTTTCAAGTAATTTTTCCATCTTTACTACTCCCTAAAATATTCATCTTAGCTAACAATATGTAAATGTCACTGAGGGCTTAGGGTTAACAACCGTACCGAATCCCCTATAAGCTTCATCTAATTTCAATTTAGGGTTTAATAATGTGTAAATTTTAAAATACTTCAATGTAAAGTGAACAAGTGATAATTACAACCATATCTCATCCTTTTTATTAGAACCATCAGATCAAATTTTCCCTATATAAAACAATCCTAACTATCAAAGGACAAGGGTATTTTAGTCCTAAAAATAATAATTTATTCTTAATTAATTTTTCTTAAACCATAGGGTGGCTGATACAAGATTTCATCTTTTCTAGTTAAAAATGACTTGACTCAAATCTCAGGTCCTAGTGAAAATTATCCTTAAAAATATACATTTTATTAAAAAAAAAAACATATCTTAATCCAACCTATCAAAGACTCATAATATCTCAAATTTTTTTTTTGATGGAAAATAGTAACGGGTATTCCTAGCCAAACACTGCTAGACTAGTCCTAGGAATGACAATCAATAGTCCGGGACAGTGTCAATGGGCACCTCTGGAAACATCCCATACTATTTTCGTTGATGGCCAAGGACAGAAGTGTCAAAAGGACACCTCCCAATCCCAGACTATACCTATCCAATCATATTCTCAAATCAGTCATATCATACACAATTCCGGTAACTCATCGTACAAAAAGATTTACATAGACATGATCAATTTCATAAGTAACTGACATTAATAGATATTCATAATTAAAGAATGTAATGCTACTGTAGTTAAGCACTTGCATCAATAGTACAATAATAAGAAAGTACTTTTATAGTAGAGAATCCAAAAATAGAAACTAAGATTCACGCAATTTATATAATTATGGAAATAATTGTCCTTACCTTATATAGCTTCGAAGAATATCCCAAGGTCAAATAGAGGTTTTAGACTTAGCAAATAAACCCTAAACAGTCATAGATACCTTATTAGGAAAGAGACCTAAAAGATAGAAGATCAAACAAATCAGAAAGGACCAAGAACAGAGCTACTAGCTTGCTTGGTCGATTGGTTGGTCTACTGACCTAGTCGACCAACTGAGTCAGTAAGAGACATAATCGATGTTTCTGATCTGAAACTTGATTTACATGATCTGAAACATCACCAAACTTGGAGGAGACCTCTATAACAGTATTCTAACACTAAAGAGCAAGACTAAACACCAACATTGATCAAAACACAAAGTTACTAAATTGGAAACAAAACTTTCTATAATAGTAACCGTCATGGTTTTTGATGGAAACATAGTATGAACTCAAAGGGAAAACCAGAGATGGAGGGATTCTTATTCTAGTAAAGAATAAACAGAGATCATACACTAATCTACCAAGAAAAATAGATCTAATCATGCTTAAGAATCGAATCAAAGATTGAATCAAAGAAGAGGATCATGATTTCATGAAAAACTTGTAAAGATTAAGGTTAAGATCACTATGATGATCATAAAACCTTAAGAATATAAATAGATTAGTGAAGAGATGGTTGCTAACAGAGAATGCAGCATCATCTTCACTGTTTCAGACAATAAGAAATAGAAAACAACAGTAGAAGTAGAAGATGAGAGGAATATACAAACCTTAGATGCAAGAAGAAGATGGATTGCTTGTGTTCTTGCAAGAATCCCACTAAGAATGCAAAGGAGAGGCTTGGAAATGAGTCTCCACAAGTTCCAGAGGGCTTAGGAGGTAGAGAAGACGAATAAATCTCATAGATACATTATATAGAGCAACCAAGACCTAAACAGCAAAAACAGATCCTGTTGGTGGATTGGTTGGTCGATTGGCCCAATCGACCAAGCAATCAACCAAGCATGACAGCAAGGCCAAGACAGGGAATTGAAGGCCCAACTCAAAACCAAACTTAAAGAGCTTCTCCACACACATCATATGACTTACCTAGTATGTAGAAATGCCTTCAAACCAAGTCAAATAATACTCCAAGTCCATCAACTAATCTCATCTTCAACTAGGTGCAGTTTTCTTTTTCAGTTTTGAACAAGTTTCCAAATATGGAACACCATAATTAACTTCCATGGGTTCTGGGTCAAACACCATGTTTTCTACTGAGAGGGCCCATAGTTGGCTTCTTCCTTTACTTTGGGTCTTCGGACCTACAACAACAGGGTTTCCGGGTCAAGGTCAGGGCTGGGTTTCACAATAAGGGGTTTCCATAATAGGATCTTCATCAACAACCTCCAATGGTTATAGGTTAGACCTAATGGGTTCAAATGGGATGGTCCACAGCTGTCTTCTACCTTTACTCCTGGTCTTTGGATCTTCACTATGTATTTTTGGATTAGGATTTTGCGGGATTTCACATTTCCAACTCCGTCAACATTTGAGTCGGATATGCTTCCGAACTTCAGCAAAACTCTAGCTTCAACATCATCACCATTCACCTCCATTGGTTCAGATTCCAATCCAATGGTCTCTATCTGGATGGACCATAGTTGCCTTCTACTTGTGTTCCGAGTTCTCAGACCTACAATACGGGTTTTGGGTCAGGATCATGGGGGATTTCACAACACTATCAACTAGTTACCTCTAACAACAATGCAACCGAAGGTTCTCTCAACCTGAAGGTAGAAATTGGGAAGAAGGGGAGAAAGAAAGAAGGATGGTGATGCAAACTAGTTCTAGATCCGAAATAGGGAATATAGTACCTTCTCCAAACCTTACGGCTTGCTAGCACCAACAAGGACATTTTAGTAATTTTCTATTTTTCAGTTGAGTCCACTTAGCCTTTATTTTGGTTAAGGCATGCTAGAGTCCTTTTCAATAATCTCCTTCCTAAGAGTTTTGATGAAGTCACCTCGATTCTTAAGTTAGAGTGCCCTGTCTAGTTCCAAGGAATTCAACTTTTAATTTTTATTTATTTTTTATTTATTTATTTATTTTTTTTGAACTTTGTGTCATGCCATACAAAAATTGGTCCACCTCCTAGCCAAAGGAATGAAGACCTACCTAACCAATAAATGGTCCAACACCTTAAACTAAGGGCCTCTTATTTTCTAAGGAAAGTCTCATCTCAATATACTTGCAAGTTATCTTCTTCTCAATAGGGTTTTTATGTGTTCAGAATGAGTACCAAAATCACTCTCATTTCACACATCATAGCAATTGAAAGGGTACGTACACTAACCAAAAACCAAAATTAAAATGTACAAAGAAGCTATTCCCCCCACACTTAAAGCAATGTAATGTCCTCAATGCATGCATAGAAAGAACAAGGAAGACAAAAGAGGGTTGTACCTTTCCAA
Source organism: Hakea prostrata (assembly GCF_041222555.1). Classification (NCBI taxonomy): domain Eukaryota; kingdom Viridiplantae; phylum Streptophyta; class Magnoliopsida; order Proteales; family Proteaceae; genus Hakea; species Hakea prostrata. The sequence continues at coordinate 39,307,814 of NC_142602.1, read as the reverse complement.
AGGATGTGTTTATCATGGAAAGCTTAGGGCCTTTTCTTTAGAAATCTTCAATATCAATTTACGATGCAAAAGACACTCCAAATAAGAAAAACCATGAATAGAAAAATCATCTCTAAAGATGTCACATCCCCCCAGCCGGTACCCTAACTGGCATCCCCGGGTGTGTGATCCATAGCCTCGAAGATCAAGTATCGAGGAAATCATCCTCCCACATATGCAATAACATAATCATGAACTAATAAAATCAAGTATAATATTATAAACAAAAGATCTAATCAGGAATCAAATATTAGTATAATCAGAGTGTGGAAATGATACCAGATGTAATCACATAAAAAAGAAGTAGAGTGAGGTGGAAACTCACTCCACAGTTACAACGGAAATGTAGTACGTAAGTTTAAAAAGAATTACAACTGAGTTTAAAGGAAAACGAGGAAAGAAAATCAACAGAACTACGAGTTTTCAATCCTATAGATAACATCTTCAAAATAGTGGACTTCATCAATCCAACATAGATGTTCCAACTCTGCGTTACGCCTAATCGTAGTACACAAGTTGATCGCTCGAGGAATCATCAGTGTGATCTTCATAGTTGCCAGTATTTTGTGTGAAGTACGCTTCATCAGTTTGCGCTTCATCATACTGTCCTTCATAGTAGTCAGTCCCTGTAGAATAATCTAACAAAAAGATTGTACAAAAAGGAGTGAGTTCGAATGAACTCAGCAAGGCAAGTTAACTTATAACAACATAAATAACATACAATAGATCATAACAAGATGCAATGCAATATGAAACAGATAATGTATGTATGCATCTAAACTCTATGTATGCTGGTCTCTATTGGCAGACATGCTTTAAGTCATAGCACCATACTTCTTTGGGTAGGTCTCAAATCACACATCATCAGTTGGTAATGGGTCCGGCATCCCTCGGGACATTCCATGGCTGGGGGTTAAATCACCGCTCTCTCACATAACCATTGGTCTAAGTACTGGCGCATGGCAGGGTTAAGCCTAGCCCAATGCAAGTCATCTACTCAGCTACATCAACTCAGGTCCAGATACATCCATTCCTCGCCCCTGGCGATCCTTTTCGGTATCCTTTCCACTAGAGTCCTAATAGTCTCTGACTACGGACTCATCAACCCTATTGGTAATCCACATATGGTAAACGGGAAGCTCTCATGTCCCCTCACGGGTTGGTTACCGGTCATGAGCGCCCATGAGCCCAAGTCTATCCATATGCAACCCTCCAATAAATGGCCCCCACAATGTGATTCCCGTCCTCTCACGGGTTGGTTACCAGTCTTGAGCGCCCGTGAATCCCCATTGTTGCCATGGGTCGTTCGGTCTCAATACCCTTCCGATTCGGGTCTGATATAACAGGGACATCCTAGCCAAACACTGCTAGACAGCCCTAGGTATGACAATCAATGATTTGGGAAAGCGTCAATGGGCAACCCCGGAAACATCCCATACTATTTCCGATAATGTCCAAGGACAGAAGTGTCAAAAGGACACCTCTCAATCCCAAACCAAACTTAATCAAACACATTCTTAGATCAGTCATGACATACATAATCAACAACTCATCATACAAAGAGAATGAAACAACATAATCTAATCATTAAACAATATATAGTAATAAGCATTTCATATAGACTTAAAAAAAAAAAAATAAACAATTGAAGTGCTACTGTACTTACAATAGTACATCAGAAATATAAAATACAAGAACAATAGTTAAACTCAGAGTTTCTTAAAGTAGAAACAAAAGAGTACGCGATCTATGTTATTATGAAATAACTGTCCTTACCTCGATTATCACCGAAGATAATCCCAAATTCAAAGAGAGAGACTCCAAACTTAGCAAATAAACCCCTAACAATCATAGATACAACATTAGGAAAGATGCCTAAAAGATCAGAGAGCAAACGAATGAAACAAAGTGAAAAATGAAGCTACTGTCTTCATTGGTTGATTGATTGGTCTACTGACCTAGTCGACCAATCAGTCGACCAACAAAGTCAATACGAAGCAAGTACAAGAATTTTGATATGAAACTCAATCTACAGGGTTCGGAACTTCACGAAACTTGGAGGAAAACTATATGATAGTATTCTAACACTAAGGAAATAAAGATCAGGCACTAATAGTGATAAAAAAACATTACCTTCAATTAAAATCATGGTTTTCCTAATTGGGAGAAAAACCCAAAATTCGAGGAAAATACACTATGGAAATCACAGCAAAGGCAAAGGATGATTTAGATCTCATCCAAGAAAAAAGTAATTAGAATTAGATTCAAGTACACCATGAAATTTAGATTCAAATGGTTACGAAATCAGATCCATGAGAAGAACTAGGGTTTCAAACGGATCTGACAAGAATTAGGGTTGAGATCTCTATGCTGATCATAAACCCTAAAGAAAAGAATCAGATTACGGAAGAGATGGTTGCAAGAATGCAACATTATCTTCCCAATCTCAGTCAAGAACAAGATCGAAGAAAGAATAAATTACATTATAGAAGAGATACTAATCTTAGACTGGCAGAGCAGAGATGAGAGGCTTTAGATCTGGTAGAGGAATCTTCAAAATCACTGAAAAGAGTTTCAAATGAGTCTTCCCACGTTCTCAAAGTGTTTTGGAGGTAGAGGATACTAAGAAACGTGAAGTGTGTTTAAATAGATAGTGAAAAACCCTAAAATTGGAGTTTCTCAGATTTAACACACCATTGGTTGATTGATTGGTCTATTGGCCCAGTCGACCAATCAGTCGACCAATCAGGTTAGCAAAGTTCAAATAGGGAAATGAACGATCAAATGGACACTAAACCTCAAGGGCTTTTGCACACACATCAAGTGACATACCTAGGGTGTAGAAATGCCTTCAAACCAAGTCAGATAACACTCCAAGTCCTTCAACTAATCTCATTTTCAGACAGGTGTAGCTTCCTTTCTAAATCTGCACAGACCTCCAAGTATGGAACTCCATCATCAACATCCATGGGTTCAGAGTCAAACACCATGTCTTCTACTGAGATGGCCCATAGTTGGCTTCTTCCTTTACTCCAGGTCTTCGGACCTAAAAGCAACTGGGTTTCCGGATCGGGGTTAGGGTTAGGTTAGGGCTGGATTTCACAAAAGATCTCAAGAAAAACCTTCATAATGTTAGAGAAAATACTCATCATACGTTGAGGTTCTCTAAAATGTTTGACATCCTCCATAAGATGAATATGATGTTGTACAATGGAAGGGCTTATAACTTTGATGTTAGTCATAGACCAACCCAATGCTTCTATATTATCATTCAACAATGTGATCAACTCTTTTTTTTTTTTTTTTTTTTTTTTATCAAAAGTTAAATTAGAGATAACAATGTCACGAAGAGTATTATCTTGTTTCAAGAAAGCATACTTCAAATTAGAAGGCAACTCTTTCAATTCTATCTTGGAGGGCGGGGTTCAATTATTGAGGGCCTGGGAATGGAGATGGAGATGGATAGGGGTCTCATAGGCTCCAAAGGTATGTGAAGACTTGAGACTTCAGAAAAGAAGGTTTCATTATCATCATCCAATATTTCTAGAACTTCTTGAAATTCAAGATCAAAATCAATCTCAATGTTGATAATCAAATCATTAGAAAAATCCAAAGACTCCTCAAGCATATTAATCTCTTCTTCTATATGTGGTTGCTTCCCTATCCTAAACATATTAAACTCCACAGTTCGATTTTTGAAAGACAACTGTAAGAGGCCATTCCGACAATTGATTAATGCATTACTTGTAGCAAAAAATGGTCTTCCTAGAAATACTGGGATTTGATCCTTGATTGAAAAAGGTTTAGCATCTAACACAATGAATCAAATGGAAAAATAAACCCTCCCACCTTCAGTAAAACATCTTCAACCATCCCTTTAGGAATCTTAATTGACCTATTTGCCAACTGAAGGGTAATTCTAGTTGCTTTCAATTCTTTCAATCCTAATAGCTTATAAACATGGTAAGACAAAATATTCACACTTGCACCAAAATCAAGTAAAGCATGCTGAATGTATGTATGTCTATGCCACAAGCTATGGTAGGCTCCCAGGATCCTTATACTTAGCTATCACAGGTTGAGTAATTACAAAACTAATATTACTTGCCAAGAATGCCTTTTTGGGAACACTAGTAATTCTTTTTTGAGTGCATAAATCTTTCAAAACTTTTGCATAGGTAGGGATTTGGTATATGGCATCCAAAAGAGGGTTGTTCAACTCTACCTTCTTGAAGACATCTAAAATCTTCTCTAAGTTGCAATCTTCTTATCAACTAGATGGTTGGGATAAGGGGCCTTAAGTACATAAGAACTCTCATTTGAAAATTTCTCTTTTCTCATAGTTTCAAATAGTAGCTCAACAAACTTAGGTACTGCTAAAGCAATTGGCTCATCCTTAACTTCTATGGGTTCCTTAGACAAACCCTCATTAAGAGATACTTGAACATTCTCCTCATCACATGGTCACAAATCTTGCTCTTTTTAGTAATATGAGATTCACCTGTTAAATACCCTTTTCCAATTCTCATTGCATACACATAAATAATTGGCTCTAAGGAAGAAGGGGTGGTTTCAACGTGGTTGACTTGATCTAGTAAATTTGGTGGTCTTTGTTGAATTTGAGTCCTAGAATTTAACTTAGGCTGGCTAGGCATTTTACCTTTTACTCGCTCAGACAAAGCACTTGCAAGAGTGGAAATTTATTTTTCCATATTATGCGTAGAAGTCATGAAGGTGCTGGAAAGTACTTCCATATTCTTCTTTAAGGTAGAAAGACAAGAAAAGTCCGGATTATTACCTCTATTGAAACCAGGTGGTGACTAATTTTGTGCAATTTGAGGCATATGTGGCACAATAGGTGGATTGATAGGCCTAGCTAAATTGACATTCTGAAATTTGGGGCTTGAGGGAACTGGACATTTTGATTATGAGAAAATTGTGCATTTTGTTTTTAAGGGGCACCCAATTGATTTTGGCATAATTACTTAATCCATTTTGGTTTTGCCCTTAAGACCACGAAAAGTTAGGATGATTCTTTCACCCAGGATTGTACGTATTATTGTACGGTTTGGAAACATCGCACTCACATTCCTCCAGAATAGCTAGGGCATTCCTCAATTACATGTGTAGGAGATTGACACCATGCACACATAATAATAGATTTGTCAACAAAATGTGCTTGACTTGGTGGTGGTGGTGCAACTTTTACTACTAAAGTCTAACTTTTTCAAAAGATCGACTATCTATTTGTGCATCCTTATGAACTTGGCTATCAACAAAGTATCCCTTACTAATCCTTTCAGATTCTTGGTCTGACTCCCATTCTTTATTTCTATCTGCTAAGTCTAAAATAAATTCCCAAGCTTTGGAATCATCAACGAACGATGTAAATCCTATGACACAGATTCTAAAAGTTGATAAGTTTGATAATCGATACCCTCATAAATTATTTGGCATAAATGCCATAATTCTAAACCGTGGTGAGGGCATTCTTGGAGGAGGCTTTGGAACCCTCCATTACCTTAGCAAATGACTCATTGGGTTTTTGATGAAATTGAAGAATGTCATTTCTTATTTTATTCGTCTTTGAAAAAGGAAAGAATTTTTTCAAGAATAGGACAATGATTTGTTCCCATGTAGTAATGCTATCGAGAGGTAAGCTATAAAGCCACTTGTTGGCTTGGTCCTTTAAATGCAAATATTATAAACCATAGTCATACGGCATCATTAGTGAGTTGTTCCAATTTCATAAGGACACAAACCTTCTCAAACTCCCTAAGGAACAAATACGCATCTTGATCAGGTAGCCCATGAGATTGGGGTAACATAGACAAATAATGAGGTTTAAGTTCTGATATGGAGAAAATATAATCGAACCGGGTTCAACCTTGGTTCGACCCTCGACCCCGGTAGGGACGAAAGGAATCGACTCGCTTCCGAGCGGGCCGGGTTCAAAGGTAGCTTGCTGAGGAAGTAAACTAACTCTGTCACATCCACCCAGCCGGTACCCTACCTGGCATACCCGAGTGTGTGATCCACAGCCCCGAAGACCAAGTATCGAGTAATCAACCTCCCACATAGATAATAACATAATCATGAACAATAATAATCAATATGCAAAAGATAAACCAAAGATCCAAATAAGGAAAGAATACACCATGTATATAGTTAGAGTACGAAAGATAATCAACCAGCGGAATAGTAGTTCTAAAAGAAAAAAAAACAGAATGAAATCTAATCCCAATAGCAAGTACAATAGGTAACTAAATTGTTCTCAGTCTTATAGACAACATCTCTATAAGTATAAATCTCAAAAAGGGCACAAGGGCACTTCCACTCTATGGTCGGACTAAGCATCGTACGCAGCATAACCACCCGTGGAATCTTCAGTGTAATTGTCATAACCGCAATCACCTTCTTGGAGATATGCCTCTTCTCCTGCGCTTCTTCATATGAGCAGTCATGATACTCAGAACCTGTAAAGTAGTCTAACAAAACATTGTACAAAAGGAATGAGTTTCAATGAAACTCAGTAAGGTAGTTAATCCATATCAACATATATAGCAGGATTTCAAAGCAAAGTAAAATGCTATATGATATGAAACACATGATGCAATATGATTCTAACTCTATGTATGCTGGTCTCTATTGGCAGACATGCTTTAAGTCATAGCACCGTACTTCTTTAGGAAGGTCTCATCACACAACGCCTTTTGGTAGTGGGTCCGGCATCCCTCGGGACATTCCATGGCTGGGGGTATAGGTCACCACTCTCTCCCATCACCATTGGTCTAAGTACCGGCGCATGTCAGGGTCAAAGCCTAGCCAAATGCAAGTCTCCTACTCAGTTACATCAAGTCAGATCCAGATATGTCCATTCCTCGCCCCTGGCGATCCTTTCCGGTATCCTTCACACTAGAGTCCTCAAAGTCCCTGACTACGAACTCATCAACCCTATAGGTCATCCACATATGGTAAATGGGAAGCTCTCACGTCCTCTCACGGGTTGGTTACCGGTCTTGAGCACCCGTGAGCCCAAGTCTAACCATATGCAACCCTACCGATAAATGGTCCCCACAATGTGATTCCTGTCCTCTCACGGATTGGTTACTGGTCTTGAGCGCCCACGAATCCCCATTGCTACCATGGGTCGTTCGGTCTCAATACCCCTCCGATTAGGGTCTGACATAACGGTACATCCTAGCCCAAACACTACTAGACAGCCCTAAATATATCATCCAACAATTTAGGAAGGTGTCCAAAGGGCATCTCCGGAAACATCCCATAATATTCCCATAGTAGTCCAAGGACAGAAGTGTCAAAAGGACACCTCCCCTTTCCAAACCATACTTAAGTATACACAAGCATCAATCCATAACATCACATATATGGTAACTTCATATATGGAAAGAAATCAATAATAACATTCAGCTTGTATAAAATTGGTAAGTGAATCATACATGAGTCAATTTAATATAAACAAGTAATGCTACTGATATCAAGACAGTACAACAGTAGTATAACATTGTAAGAATCTAATTAAAGAAATAAACTAACAAGATTCAAATATAGAAACTAAGATATACAATTTATGTTGTTAAGGAAGTAACCATCTTTACCTTATATAACTCGCAAAGGAATCTTAAGAATTCAAGTAAGATCTTGACAAACTTGAGAAGAAGGTTCTAAACAAGTGTATACAACATATTAGGAAAGATCCCTAAAAGAAAAGATATCAAAACATCCAAAACAGACCAAATCTGAAGCTGCTATACTCATTGGTCGATTGGATTGGTCTACTGTCTCAGTTGACCAATCAGTCGACCAACAGAGACAGTGGCCTTCAAAATTAGAGTTTTGAGAATAAAGAACCGAATTTGGTGGTTCAAAAGGGTACCAAACAAGGGGTAAACTACAATGGTAGCATCCTAGTATATAGAGGACTTCAAAACACTAATCGAATCAAGTTTTCAAGTTACAAATTAGGAAACAAAAGTTACCATAATTAGATCAATCATAGTTCTTGAAGAATTCATAGTACAAATCATAGACAAGAACAATAGGATGATGGATCATTGATTTTGATAAAGAAATCATGAAAGGCATGCATAGATCTTCAAGAAAATAGATCTAAGACTGAAGAACATGGATCCAAATAAGGAAACAAAACTTACCATAGATGTATCAGTCATGATTCTTGAAGAAAGCATGGTATGATAAAGGAGAAACAACTAGAGATTGATAGATCATGGATCATGTAAAGAAAACACAGCGATTGACTACTAATATGATCAATAAAATAGATATGAGAATATCAGAATTTAAATCAAAGATGAACGAAGACAAGATCATGATATAGATCATGATTCCTTCAAAAGCTTGCAATGACCATGATTAAGATCATTGCTTTAGCCATTAATCCTTAGGAAAATCATGAGAGATAAGTACAGAGATGTTTGCAACAGAGAATGCAGCATCTTCTCTACTGTCTCAACCCAAAAAGGAAAGAAAACAAAGAAGAAGAAGAAGAAGAAGAGAGTGTAGACATACCTTTTTGTGTAAGAACACGAGTTTTGACGAAGATCCTTCAAGATAAACACCAAGAACGCAAGGGAGATGACTTGCAGAGGTCTCTGGTACGTTCCAAACAGTTTGGAGGCAGAAAATGCGAAGTAGACTCGAGATTGGACTTAAATAGAGCAAGCAAGACCTAATTAGCAAAGACAAAACCCATTGGTCGATTGGATTGGTCGACTAGTCCAGTCGACCAATCAGTCGACCAATCAGAACAGCAAGTCTAAAATAGGGAATTGAAGGCTCAGATCAAATCCAAACATCCAGGGGTTTTGCACATACACCAAGTGACTTACCTAATAGGTAGAAATGCCTTCGAACCATGATAGAGAGCACTCCAAGTCCATCAACTAATCCAATCTTCATCAGGATTCAGTTTCCATAAATAGAACATTGTCATCAACACTCATGGATTCCAAGCCGGTCACCAAGTCTTCCATTGGGATGGCCCATAGCTGACTTCTTGCTTTACTTTGGGTTGTCGGACCTACAAACAACAGGGTTTTTCGGGTCAAGGTTAGGGCTGGGTTTCACATTCGAAGACCTGATCAGGAGAAACATGGAAGCATATGTTGATGATATGTTGGTGAAGAGCACTGTAAGTTTGAAACATATAGAAGATTTAGCAGAAGTATTTTCAGTACTCCGGAAATACCAGATGAAGTTAAACTTGGAAAAGTGTGCCTTTGGTGTATCATCGGGCAAGTTCCTAGGTTTCATGGTGTCTCAAAGAGGTATTGAGGCTAATCCAGCCAAAATACAAGCTTTGATAGACATGGAAGCACCCAAGACCGTACGAGATGTGCAATGCCTAACAGGGAGAGTAGCTGTGTTGAACCGGTTCATCTCACAGTCAAGAGAAAAGTGCCTACCTTTCTTTAAAGTAGCCAAAGATTTGAAAGGCAGTAAGGAGGCAAAATGGTCAGAAGAATGTCAGAAGGCATTCGAAGATTTGAAGGAAACACTGGGAAAACTGCCACTTCTATCCCAACCAGAGAAAGGAGAAGTTTTGCAACTATATTTAGCAACATCCCTCTCGGCAGTTAGTGCGGTACTTGTTCGGGAAAAAGACAAGAAACAATGGCCAATCTATTACGTCAGCCACGTATTACTCGACGCGGAAACATGATATTCCCAGATCGAAAAGCAGGCTTTGGCTCTCATGGTAGTGGCCAAAAAACTACGACCATACTTTCAAGCGCATCCAATCGAGGTATTTACTACTTTTCCTCTTAGTAAAGTTCTTCGTAAACTTGATTTATCTGGAAGAATGGTATCATGGTCTATCGAGCTAAGCGAATTTCAAGTCAGTTTTAAGCCTTGAAAGACAATCAAGGCACAAGCATTGGCCGACTTTGTAGTAGAAACTACTGCATCGATAGAGGGGATTATCGAGCCTAGTATTCCAACCATGTGGGAGGTATACATGGATGGCTCGAGCAATAAACAAGGAGCAGGGGTTGGGATTCTTTTGAAAAGCCCAGCAGGTTTTATTATTCGTTATGAGTTAAGGTTCGCATTCGAAGCAAGTAATAATGAGGTGGAGTACGAGGCTCTAATAGCTGGACTTCGCTTGTCAAAAGCATTGGCAATAGTGGAGGTAACTATCTTTAGTGACTCACAGCTTATTGTCAATCAAGTACAAGGGGAGTATGGCATCAAAGAACCCCGACTACAACAATATCAAGAGATTGTGCAAGCATTGCATAAAGAATTCAGGAATCTGAAAGTATGTCAGATCCCAAGAAAAGAAAATATAATGGCAGATGAGCTATCAAGACTAGCTAATGCCAAGGAAGAGAATTTAGACCTTTCGGTCTATATTGAGGAAGTAACATTCCAAGCAATTAGGAGAAGGAGATATCCTATATTGAAGCCAAACAATGCTGGATAGACCTGATCGTGGAATATCTCAGAGATGATAAGCTACCGAAAGATCCAAAGGAAGCAAGGTTAATCAAGGTAAGGGCAACATAGTTTATAATGCAAAATGGAAGGCTGTACCGAAGGTCCTATGCTGGACCCCTCTTGAGATGCTTGGGTCCTGAAGGATCGGAGATAGCTCTAGCAGAGGTTCATGAAGGAATTTGTGGGGCTCATATGGGCGGTCGAACTCTGGCCCACAAAATTTTGCGGCTTGGTTTGTATTGGCCGAAGCTCCAACAAGCTGCAATGGAATATGTTCGTCATTGTAGCAATTGTCAGATCCATGCTAGGGTATCAAAAAGGTCAGCTGAAACCTTGACATCAATTCTAGACCCCATTCCTTTCGCGATGTGGGGAATTGATATCATGGGAAAATTCACCAAAGCTGCCGGCGGAAGAGAATGTCTAATAGTAGCAATTGATTACTTCACCAAGTGGGTAGAAGCTAGTGCTCTGGCGACCATCACTGAAAAAAGGGTGGAGAAGTTTGTGTTAGAGTCCATCATATATCAGTTTAGGATGCCAAAATTTCTCATAACTGATCATGGCACACAATTCGAAAATCCACAATTTGAACAATTTTGCAATACATATCTGATCGAGCATTGTATGTCATCAGTAGCATATCCCCAAAGCAACAACCAAGTGGAGGTTACAAACCAAACACTACTTGATGGGATAAAGAAGAGACTCGAAGTTGATAAAGCTTTATGGGTCGAAGAATTGCACAACGTTCTGTGGGCCTATCGAACTATGGTTCGAACTCCCACAGGAGAAACTCCTTTTAAACTGGCCTACGGGTCTGAAGCATTGGCACCTGTCGAAGTAATGGCTAGAACACAATGGGAAAGAGAGTTTGAGGAAAAAGCAAACAAACAAAGATTGCTAGATAGCCTTGAATTATTAGATGAAGTTCGTGCAAAAGCAATAGCATGAACTTAGCATTATCAAAGAAGGATAGCGTCACATTACAATTCCTGAGTGATGAGTCATCGATACTAAGCGGGAGACTTGGTTTTAAGGAATACCTTAGCTTTAGACCCACGCCACCAGAGGAAATTGGACCCTTCATGGGAAGGCCCATATATGGTAACTAAACCGATCGGTTTAGGAGCATATAAGCTGAAGAACATGACAACAAACAAAGAGTTGGATCGTTCGTGGAATGCTAGACACTTGAAGAAATATTATCCTTAAAGAAGATTATCAGTTTCATTCATGATGTAACAACATTCAACTCAATCAATACAATTCTCAGTTTTCAACACACCATCTTTTGATTGGGGGCAACACACAATACTCAGATCAGATCCAGCGACAAAAACAAGGCATCGGTTTTGATTGGGACCTTCTCAAACTTATTGAATTTCTACAGAAATCCTTAAGTCAAGGCATCGGTTTAAAACTTGAGTGGGTCCTTCTACAAGGCATTGGTTTAAAACCCGAGTGGGACCTTCTACAAGGCATCGGTTTAAAACCCAAGTGGGACCTTCTCAAACTTATTGATTTCTATGGAAATCCTTAAGTCAAGGCATCTGTTTAAAACCCGAGTGGGACCTTCTCAAACTTATTGAATTTCTACGGAAATCCTTAAGTCAAGGCATCGGTTTCAAACCCGAGTGGGACCTTCTACAAGGCATCGGTTTGAAACCCGAGTGGGACCTTCTCAAACTTATTGAATTTCTACGGAAATCCTTAAGTCAAGGCATTGTTCTAAAAACAACTAAGACCTATTACAACAAGAGACTCAGTGATTGACAAAGTTCAAAGATAAAGTTAGTTCTTTACTCCTTTAAACGATCAGAAGGGGTCAACCTTTACATCAAATATACATATGAGATAACAAGTGTTGAGACACAATCCTCGTTCGGTCAAGAAGGAAAATCATCATCGGTGATTGTGAAGAACTCCAAAAACAGGATCGAAGCAGCTTTGTCAGAAGCAACACAGAGTCAAGAGAACAGAGTCGGGAAAACATATGATGACTACTAGCCATGGAGACATAGGTCCTCTCATCATTTGGTTCTCCTCCTCGGTGATTGTGAAGAATTTCGTAAACTCCCACCTACAAAATCCTCCACAATTCCATACTCTTTATCCAGCTTTTTTTGAAGAGGCCTGGCCTTTGGTCAAACCTGCATTCAAGGCAAGCTCTTCATAGCTGAATCCTCTGAGAGGGGACAAAGGAGGAGAGTCATCAAGATAATGCATTATGTCCAGATTTGGAATGGGCAAGTCCACCACGTCCTTAGCCCAAGTAGGAAGAGGAAGTCATAGCTTTTCAAACACCTCGGGATGACAAGTGGTGGGATGGGGAGCCGTGTTGAAATAAGGATTTCTCCTTAATATCGATTCCCATACCTTGTTCTCACCGTCCCGATATGCCTGCAAATTATAAGTGTTCAGTATGTCAACAAAAGGCTTACTCTGCGAACATCAATCGGAAGGGACTCGAGCAGAAGGGTAACAACTTGCCTTTGAGGCGTCGATGCAACTCCAGACCCTTTCACCCCTACTGAAAGCTTCTCAACTTCCCGCTCCAACTTTTGGATTCTCTCCCTAGCACCATCCAAATCCGAACGAAGTTGCTCATTTTCAGAATTCTTCACTCGGGCAACCTCCCAAGCCTTGTCTCCAAGATGAGCAATCTCAGCATCCTTGGCTTTGGATTCTTTCTTAAGCCTAGAAAGATCATTACTCAGTCTACTGAGTCTAAAAGTTGCTTCCACCTGATTGTGGAAATTACCAGCAAGGCTCCTGCAACAATTCAAGAGTTAGTCAAGAGCAGAAAATCTTCAGAATGAAAGGCAATGAAGAGAAACATACATCACCAGGGACTTCACAAAATCCCTATCCGGGACTGTAGAGAAGGCTCTGCTCTCGGCGGGCATCTGAACAAAAGTGCACCATTGAAGTGCCTTGTCAAAATCACCCGTCACCAAGTTAGACCTCCTCAGCGACCAGGAAGGCATGTACACCTCATCATCTAACCGAGGGCGCTTTCTAGAAGCAGCACCCTCGGCCTCATCAAGAACCTCCACAACAGTAAGAGGGTTGGAGGAAGATGCCAAACAAGCACTAGATTCAAGTTTGGGAACCTGAACGTCGACCAAAGGAACCACATCTTCCTTAGAAGACCGAATGGTCTCCATCATGGAAGAAGGTGCCAACAAAGCACCAACAGGGGTTTTGGCGGCGCAAACAGCTACAGAAGGAGTCACATCCTCCTTGGGGGCTGAAGGGTCTCCATCATGGAGGGAGATGCGAGAGAAACACCAGCAGAAGCTGTGGGAATCTAAATTTTGGAAGATTCACCAACAACAATCTCTTCACGCTGAGCAACCCTTGTAGACACTGCAGTAGTCTTCTTGAAAGACTTTGCCCTAACAACATCTAAGTTGATTCTTGGAGGCACTACAAAGGAAATGCAAATACTATCAGTACGAGAGATAAGCCAACAATAAAAAGGAAAAACCCTAGATCTCTGAAGTGCAGACAAAGAGAACTTCGAACTAAGTAAACCCCAAGTATACTACTTTGGAGCTTACTCAAGGAGAAGAGGTTCATGTTAAAACTGAATAACAAAGAAGAAACTCACTTGTTCAAGTTCTGATCGAGTATTGTCAGAGGATAAAAGCACAGAGGCAACTTGTTCAGGTTTTGATCGAGTATCGTCGAGCACCAGAGGCAGCAAAGACAAGAATGACTTCCAGACGGTGAAGGCAAGAATGACTTGCAAATGGAGAAGACAAGAATGAAGCGCACCTGAGGAACTTAAATAGCCTTAGGGAGTGATGTGACGGTTGAAGACCCACACAGATCAAGGGTCAGAAAGGAGGGAACATTTCGAATTTTGAAAAAATGCAAGATCAACGGCCAGGAGGTAATAACATTTCAAATTCGAAACTTAAAGGCCAAGTTCGTCTCAAGTCTCCACATGTACCATTGTGCACTTGATATGAGGAACCAGCCAAATACCAACCGTCGCATCAATACCAAGAAAAGAGAGTATTTCCAATTTCTTGGGAAGGACAATTTGTATGCAAATACGAGGAAACGATTGGGCTTCGTCATAAAGAGGGAGCAGTCGGGAAAGAAATGCATCAAGCGTCATAAAGGGTTCGGTTTGAACCAAATCAGCTCAAATATTGGGATGTATTCCAACGCTCCCGAGCGTATCCCTCTGATGTCCCGAGCGTCATCTTCAACTAAGGTACAAGTTTATCTCCATAAGAGCTTATCTCATTCCTGAACATCATTCTACGTAAGGAAACAGAGAAAATTCTCTAAGTACGCTATGAGAAAGTATTATTAGAACTTTATAGCAATCATTGAAAGAGTTCGAGAAGAAGGAGGCAAATATCTATTTCATTATCAACAAGCCATGGGGGGCCAACCCTTACAAAAAAATATAAAAAACAAGAGATAGCTTCCTATTGTTCTCTAACAAGTTTGGCCGAAGGATCCTTGTTTGAGGCAGGCTTCTGAGGTTCTTCGGGAAGAGGCGGAAAATCATTAAGATACTCCTCGATATTTGGATCCGCCGGAATAGGGTCCTCTTCCTCCCAGACCTAGTCGGGAAAAGGTAGCTTAAGCTTCTCGAAGACTTCTTTATGGCAATCACTCTAGAAGGGAGTCGTGCCAAAAGAAGGGTTCGCCTCAAGGATAGCCTTCCAGACGTCATTTTGCCCCGCCTGGTAAGCTTGAAGGTTGAATGGAGTCATCAGTTCGCTGAAGGGGACATTGTTCAGATACTTTCGAATGTAGTCCCTTCGAAGATCTTGAGAAAGATATTCAGGTTTGCTGGGAATTGCCATCTCCTTCAGACGCTCATTCTCTTTAGCTTGAAACTCGAGTCTGTCAGTACTGTCGGTAGCAAGCATCTTCTGCTTCTTAACCTCAAGCTCAGCAGCAGTAGCATGACTGATTGACAAGTCAAGATCTTTTTTCAAAGAGTTGACCTTGTCATTCTCCTCCTTCAACACTTCGGCTTTTTTCTTCAACCGGTCCACCTCAGAATTGGCCGTCGCCAATTGCTCTTCACAAGCCTGCAACAAGGAGCCGCTACGACCAACTCGGCTTAAAGCCTCCATGTGTTGGTAGAAGCTCAGCACATCATTCCTAAGAAAGCAGACAAATTATCGAAAGTCCCAAGCGGAATTACAAAACAAGTGGCAAAAGACTAAGGAAAATAGTACCTTGTGGAGACACGGACTAGAGAGTCATCGGGAAGGGTCTCAAAGGCTTGGCGATGAGCCGGCATCAAGCCAAGGGTCCACTCGGCAAACTTTTCATGGTTTGTGTGACCCAATCCGACACAACCAACGACCATTGTGGAACAAAGACCTCCTCAGAATCTTTGTTCTTTTTGGATTTCTTCGGAGCAGAAGCATCGGTCGAGTCATGCTTCCTTTTGGTTCGGACTAGGGAAGGAACTTCAACCTCTTCCCCCAACGTTCTCTTTCCTCTTCCCGAAGCCTCAACTATTGGCCTCAAATTTCTTATACCTTATAGGAAGGGTCAGGAAGAGGCATGGAAGCTATTTGACTAGCAGTCAGTGCCCTAGGAGACCATTGCTCTGCAGTCACAATGGCCTTGGCAGCCTTAACCCAAAGGTTCTCTGGGTTCATTCTTGGAGGCACTGCAAAGAAGGACAAAAGTCAGAAAGTTGAATAAGGCTACTCAAGAAAGATGAAACGTAGAAAGCTCACATTGAGCTAGCCCTCAATATTGAAGAATGGGGATGTATTCCATCTCATAACCATGTATCTCTTGATTCCATGGAATTGACTTGATCTTCCCAACAGCTGCTCTATCTGCCTTGGATAGTGAAGGGACCCGGTTGGCCTCAGAATATGAAGTGAACAGTTTCCAGGTGGTTGGGAAGTTAAGGTCTGATTGAGGTGCTCGGCAGAAGAAATACCACTTGCGCCACCCCTTGTGATTGGAAGGACAGGTTCCCCTGGCAAGAATGCTGCCCGACTAGTCAAGCTTAACCTTGTTGCACTTGGAAAGACCAACCCAACCCGGAGAGTGAGAAAGAGACAGAACATGAAAATGTACAAAAAGAGGAAGAGAAGGTGTGATGCCGAGTTCGAAACATAAAAAGCCGACGATGAGACGCCAGCTATTGGGAAGGAGCATGCCAGGACAAATCTCCCAATGATTTAAAATGGCAAAAAACAAAGTATTGAAGAAGGGAAAGTGAACTCCGCTTTCCAGAGTATCTATATACAAGGAAAATTCACCAGGAAGGATCGAATGAACCCTCTCATCAGGAGTGGGAGCTCTAAGATGGTACAAAGAAGGAAATTCGAAGCGTTCGATGGCGAAGGAAGGTTCTCCTCAGTATAAGAGGAAGGAATAGAACCTAGTTCATCAGTGGACCTGATAGGTTGTTTGGACTGCCTAGAAGATTCGGCAGTGCCTTTGGAGTTCTGGATGGTCCAGACTCAGGAAGCGCAGAAGGAGCCTCAACACTTTCTTCTGCTCTTTTCTGTTGGCTAACTTCTTCGAAGTCACGCAAAAGAGCAGTTAAGGTTTTCTTGTCACTATTTGATTGTTCAGGAGGGACAGAAGCAAAGGCCTCATCACCAGAGTCGCCCTTACTGACGCTATGTTTAGAAGGAATTTGAGAAGAAACCCTACCACCTTCCATTACTGTAAAGGTCTAGTTGTGGTTTTTAACAAAAAGAAATCGGAGATAGAAAGTAAAAAAAAATCGAGATAACCTGTAAAGGGTACAAAGGGGGCAGTAAACTTACTGATTCACCAAGGCAGAAAGCTTAAAAGCGAGAAGATTGCTAGAGCGCAAAGAAGACGACAAAGTTTCAAAATTCCAGACAAAGAGAATGAAACATACGAGGACAACGAACCGCTTTTAAGCACTCACACAGATGATCGAGGACTTGTACGATCGAGATGGATTCAGCATCAACGATCGTGATTTGAAGACGTTTCGAAAGTTTGAACTCACAAATCAGAACAGCGTTTTAGAAACCGTCGTTTCGATTTCGTGAGCGATGATGATTTCGGATGCAGAGGAAGCATGGCATCACCCCCACAGAAAGTGAAGACATTCACGAAGCTTGAAGAAAAAGCAATACAGCTGCATTAAATGTGATACGACATTTAATAAGTTGAGGATTATGCAAGCCCTCTTTCAACCGATAAGACAAGTTCAAAACCAAGCGCTCGGAATTGCCCGAACGATTGGTCTGGGGGGCTCGTGATATGGAGAAAATATAATCGAACCGGGTTTGCCCTTGGTTTGACCCTCGACCCCGGTCGGGAAGAAAGAAACCGACTCACTTCTGAGTGGTCCGGGTTCAAAAGATAGCTTGCTGAGGAAGTAAACTAACTCAGTCAACAAGAATGCCCGAATCCGTGATAATTGGAGTGGACGAATTGTCAAGGAGACGGTTAACAACACTTGCGGAAGATACTGATCATGATCATATGGATAACTACCATACAACGATCATATTATCAAATGAATTATCTATTAGCCAAACCATAAACGGATCTATCATTAACGGATCTATTTGTTAAGATCTGACGACTATCCGAAGAAGGCTCAAATACATCCAACGAAGGAGATTCGAAGGTACACACTATATAAGACATCACCTGCCCACAAGGTAAAAAAGAGAGGAGATATATACAATCTGAATCGTATTCTCAATATTCGTATCTTTGCTCTGTACTCAAGCAGAGCCTTTTTATGATTAGTTCATCAACTAACTTAGCCTTCGGAGGTGGACTCCCGACCCCAGCGGTCGGGCCACATCTGACGTTCGTTTTTGCAAGTCATCCATAGGAGATCTAAGGGCTGAGCAGATTTTGGACGCATCAGATTTGTTTTTAATTTTCAAAAACAAGTTTTTAACTACCAAAGTCTCTAACTTTTTCAAAAGACTATCTATTTGTGCTTCCTTATGAACTTGGCTATCAATAAAATATCCCCTACTAGTCCTTTCAAATTATTGGGTTGACTCTCATTCTCTAGTTCTATCTGCTAGGTCTAAAAGAAATTCCCAAGCTTTGGAATCATCAGTGAACGATGTAAATCCTGTGGGGCACATAGATTCCAAAAGTTGTTTTGTTTGATAATCGATACCCTCATAAATTATTTGGCATAAATGCCATAATTCTATACCATGGTGAGGGCATTCTTGGAGAAGGCTTTGGAACCTCTCCATTACCTTAGCAAATGACTCATTGGGTTTCTGACGAAATTGAAGAATATCATTTCTTATTCTATTCGTCTTAGAGAAAGGAAAGAATTTCTTCAAGAATAGGACAGTAAATTGTTCCCATGTGGTAATGCTATCCCTAGGTAAGCTATAAAGCCACTTTTTGGCTTGGTCCTTTAATGCAAATGTAATAAACCGTAGTCTTACAGCATCATCAGTGAGTTGTTGTACCTTCATAAGGACACAAACCTCCTCAAACTCCCTAAGAAACAAATATGCATCTTGATCAGGTAACCCATGAAATTGAGGTAACATAGACAAATAATGGGATTTAAGTTCAAAATTATTACCCCTCACTTCAGGTAAAAGTATACAGGAGGGTTGTGCAAATCGAGTTGGAACTTCAGGTAAAAGTATACAGGAGGGTTGTGCAAATCGAGTTGGATAAAATCTATCTCTAAGACTCTTAGGTGGAGGAGGTGGAGGTAGATCTTCCATGG
Organism: Hakea prostrata; assembly: GCF_041222555.1. Lineage (NCBI taxonomy): Eukaryota > Viridiplantae > Streptophyta > Magnoliopsida > Proteales > Proteaceae > Hakea > Hakea prostrata. The sequence goes on along the minus strand of NC_142602.1, from coordinate 39,288,580 downwards.
TCAAGGTAGACACTTGGACAATTCTATTTGTGGAATCACGAGTCCAGACACACATGCACTAACTACCTAATGCAGTTAAAGGCTCTTATGAAAGAATGAGTTTTATTTATTTATTTATAATAAAGTACCTAAAGAAGAAAACAAAATAACAAAAACAAAAGTAAAAGTAGTGAATTTCCTACCACAAAGATTGAACCAATGATTCCATGTAAGGTTGCCGTATACTTGAGCGCTGTATAAGTTTGACAGCAAGGGAATCCGTATAGTCTTCGGAGCCACCTACAATCGAATCCGGGGATTTCTGCAGTAGAGTGGGGAATAGTATACGTTTTTGTTTCTACTCAAGTTAAGAGTAATATCTTTGAATTTTTATTTTTATTATTTTTTAAATCACTTCGATTTACCTAAGAATGAGAAAAACAAAGTGGACTAATATCTCCCTGGCAACGACGCCAAAAACTTGTTTTCGAAAATTAAAAGTAACCGCAAGCGCACGGTATCGTGTAGCTAATGGGTCGATCTCAAGGAGATATGCCACTTTAGAATTATCTTCTTAATGATAATGCGAGAGAGCAATGCTTAAAATTTGTTAATTACTTAATTAAACCAAACGAACGGTCCTAATCCATACATCTAATGCGATCGAATTTAAACGAAAATTAAAGCAAACATAATCAATGCATAATTAATAAAGGCAGAAAAAATGTGAATAATAAATTAATAAAAATAAAAGGGAAGTGATCCGAGTGTCAGCTTTGAATCTAGGGAAGGGGAGTATAAAGTATAAATATAGTGACTTTGACCATGGACCCTTTGCCGTAGCTTACAGTCCACTGATCGGGGGAACGGATATTAAAGAAAAAAAAATAGTGCAAAAAGTAAATAACAAAGCAATAAAAGGAAAAGGAAGCCTTAACCAAAGAGAGGCACGACTGTAGGCATCTCTGATCAAGGATTCAGGGGAAGGGAGAACAATAAATAAATGCTGAAAGTAAATTGCAGAAATAAATAATAGAAAGTAAAAGTAAAAGAAACCTTAATCAAAGAGAGGTACGACTGTAGGCATCTCTGATTAAGGATCTAGGGGAAGGGAGAACAATAAATAAATGTTGAAAGTAAATCCTAAATTAAGAATATGGAGGGGTAAATAGAAGCGGGAATGGAGGGAGGAGAGAAGATTAATGAAGAAGGTTACTTACTTGTGAATTGAACAAACGATTCGAATCTCAACCAACCCTAACAACCAAATATAGATCTAGAATGATCTAAATCTGCAATTGCTAGACTCAGAGAAAAACGAATCTAAAAACTTGAAACTTGAACTTGAAACATGAACTTGAATTGCATTACATAAAAAATTGAACCTAAATATTCAATCTAGAAATTAAAATCTCACAAATGCAAGCAAAGAAAACTAAAGAAAACCTAAATAAACTGAAGAGAGAAGAAAGAATGCTTCTACTAAGCGCTAAAAACACCTTCTCACTTGATGCAGTATGCTGTCCCTTTATAGAGTTTACATGAGATGTGAGGCACGGCTGAATTTGAATAAAAATCAAGGTTCCTATCTGACTCAGCCAATTAGGGTTTTGACGTACTAATCGAACAAACTTAGAGAGATCAGATGCATAATTCCACTGTTGGATTTGAAGATCAAGAAGTCATGAAGCTCTCCTCCAAAAATCAGCTCGATCGGACACCGGATGACCGTTCGATGAAGGGCATGATTGAAACTGGACAGAGACATTCAAAAACGAGATTTTTGCCTCTTCCTTTTCTAAATATAATTATTTTCCCTCTTTTTTCTTTATTTAATCAAATCACAAATAGGAAATAAGATATTGAGGAATGCAAGGACTCTTTTCTCCATTTGGACTCTCTCAATAATATCTCTGTAGATTTGATTGATAATTTATAATCTCAACCATAGATCAAATTTGCCTTTTTTATCTCTTCAATATTTCGGAGTTGGCCCATAATCACACATCTCTAGCCCATCATGCTCCAGATCAGGCCCATTTTCGCATTTGAGAACTTAAATGGACCTCTTGACGTGTAAAATGCATGATTCATGCCCAAAACTCCAAATATTTGCTTAAATATTGAAAGGTCCTCAAATTTGCAAAAACAACATAAAACCCAAAGTAGCTCCACTCTAAGTCTGCAAAATGCATGCTTTATGCCCTAAGATTTCACACATAAATGTGCTCATCAAGATCTGCTTTTTCCTCCATCCTTTCTTTTGGATTTTTTTTCTTTTTTATCTTTTACTTAATAAATATTAGGGGATGTTTCCATCTCAAATGAACTTCATTCCAACCATGAAGAGCACAAGTGATAAATCCCCAACCACTAAAGTATAGTATTTCAGCCCGCTTTGTGTGTGTGCTTCACTGTCCCCCATATGTGTATGGTTCATCTTCCCTAGCCTCTTTAATGGGAAATGGGATGGTCTTTCAGGTTGGGATCCTTTACTTCGGTGCACCTCAAATACTGATTTTGTTTGTGTGCTTTAAAAATGATTTCATTGGGAGATTTCAAGAGCATTGGAAAAAAAAAATTCCATTGGATTGACGATCAAATTTATTATTATTTTTTATTTTTTTGTAAAAGGTAGCTGTGTATTAGAAAGAAAAGAAAAAGTTACAATCTGAAATAAGTCTTCCCTTCAGCGTCATCTTTTATAATACGAGACAACGCTTCAGGTAAAGAATGAGGAGAGAAAGAAATTTTATGTACAGATGGGTAAAGCCCAGCCAAAAAATCTGCTCCAGCATTAAGCTCACGGACAACATGATGAAGCCCATATTGGCATAACCATCTCAATGAGTCTCGGATGTCACAGACATCCTCTGTTGCATACCATGGTATGGTAAACCGACCTAAAATCATCGCAATAGCACTCGATGAATCAGAGCGAATCTGGACTCTCTGGATAGAATGTTCCAAAACTAGTACTAGTCCTCGACGAATGGCCGTGAGCTCCATGCAAAGAACATTTGTTTCCAGACATCTACCAGCAGCAGCGAAGATAACTTCACCCATCTCATTTCTCGCAAGAATCCCATATCCTCCTTGATTCCCCATGACAGAGCCGTCACAATTGAGAGAAACCCATTTTGCAGGTGGTTTATTCCAAGTTAGAGCATGTGGTCTTGAAATCCTATATTGCACCTTGATCTTCCAACGATGAAACAGAGACCGATTGCAATCATTATCTATGACTGGAATTTCTGTCCCAAGGAATCTCAACCTCGTATCATAAATAATACGGTTTAAAACATCAGTGTGAGTCTCCGACTTCCCCTGAAAAATGCGATTATTCCTCTCTATTCAAAGACGATAGAGAAAGCAACAAAAACTGAACCAAAATAGTTTACCCATCAAATCCTGGTTGTTGAAATGAGAAGCTGCCCAGGTCAACTCTTCGCCCCAGCTAGATCTATCACTTGGCTTAAAACCATGTAATCGAAGAATCGAATTCCAAATCTGCTTTGAATATACGCAGCAAAAAAATAAATGGTCATGTGTCTTGTCTTCAGCAAGACAGAGAACACATGTTGGGTCAAGAGCAACACCCCAGGTAAACAGTCGACTTCTCACAGGGAGCCGATGATGAGCAGCCATCCAAGTAACAAACATAAACCTAGTTGGTGCTATGGACCGCCACACCAGAGACCACCAATTTACGGTTGGAGCATGAGGCCGGATAACTTCATGTGCACTTTGCATAGAAAAATGACCAGAGGAAGTATGTAACCATATGAGGGAATCCTGTTAAAGCCACTGGCATTTTTTGGTTGTCTTGATCTCCTCCCATCTATCACATAATAAGGATCATTGCAAGGGTTGAACCACTGATTGGCGGCAGAAATGATTTTAGATACTGCATCATGATGTCCACGACCAATGGCTTCCACAATAAGGTCATTTGGCTTGGCAATCGGACCATTTGGAAGCCATGGGTCATGCCATAACATAACTTGATTCCCATCTTTAGTCAGAAAACGACTGCAAAGTGTAAGAGTAGAACGAAGGTTCAGAATAACCTTGAGGGTATGTGAACAATCCCAGGGAATATGCATAGACCAAATAGAGTTGAAGCTAAACCACCTCTTGCGAACATACACACACCAATTTGTTGGAGCTTTAGAAGCCAGACACCAAGTATGGCGAAGAAGGGCAGTTTTGTTCCAAAGTTCAAGCCTACGTAATCCCAACCCGCCTTCTTTAATAGGTTTACATACCTCTTGCCAGGAAATTCGGTAGGATCCCACACCAGAAGTACCCTTCCATAAAAATCTATAGAATATGGACTCGAGGCGGTTTATAATGGCCTTAGGGAAGGCGAGGATGCCAATCCAATAACTCACAATACCACAAAGAGTTGATCGAATGAGAGTTAAACGCCCGCCATATGAGAGAGTTTTGTGGTGCCATCCTTCCAATCGTCGCTCAATTTTCTAAATTAAAGGCATAAAATCTTCACCACGAAGTCTCTTAGATGAGAGGGGAATACCAAGATATTTAACCGGGAAGGTGCCATGACTGAATCCAAGGATCTGATCTATGGTGGTCAAGAGCCTTGGAGAGATATTGCAATAATATAATTGAGATTTCTCCTTATTAATGGTGAGACCCGATTGAGAAGAGAATTCCGTAAAAAGCCTATTGAAGATGTCCATTGTTTTCTCATTTGCTTTGCCAAAAACAAATAAGTCATCTGCAAAGCTGATAGATGTAATGAGAGGGTCTGCACAATGTAAGTGATAATTGAAATCCCCATCAACTGCAGCATCAGAGATGGAATCGAGGAAGACTTGAAGCACAATGTTGAATAATATAGGAGACAAAGGGCATCCTTGACGAAGGCCGCGATTAGCATAAAACCTAGATGACTGGGATCCATTAAGAAAAATAACATAGCTAGGGTCTGCCACGCACCTTGAAATCCAAGCAATAAAACATGGAGGGAAATTGAGCTTGTGAAGAAGGGTAAACAAGAAGCTCCATCGAACCGAATCGAAGGCCTTGCGAAGGTCAATTTTTGCAGCAAACCTAGGAGGGCCCCTTTGGAGATGATAATCATGAACTACTTCTCTGCAAAGGAGAATGTTATCAGATATTTGGCGACCTTTCATGAAGGCAATCTGATTGAGGCCAACGACCTTGTGCAGCACAATCTTGATTCGATTAGCCAGAAGTTTGGCAATGAACCTGTAAACTTGACTGCTGATTGCAATGGGACGATAGTCACTGAAAGAATTCTGCACTTGACCTTTCGAGATGAGGGTGAGTCTAGATAATTTGAGCATGTCAGGCATTCTCAGAGATCTGAAAAAATCCTGAATAGCATTACAGACATCTATGCCAATGATGTGCCAAGTTTTCTTGAAGAAAACTGCATTAAAACCATCTATGCCTGGAGCACTGTCATCGTCCGCAGTCATCACAACATTCTTAATTTCCTCTGTTGTGAAAGGCCTCATCAAGGAACCAGCCTCTTCATTTGTGATAATTCTCTCACCATTGGGCTCAAGATGGGTACAAATGATTGGGGTTGAACCATTATACGCATTTTCAAAATAGTTTATTGCCTCATTTCGGATTTCATCTTCTTCAGAGAGCCATCTTCCACTAGCATCTTGAACATTAGTGATCTTGTTACATGCCCTTCGGTTGATAAGGGACCAATGAAAAAACTCGGTGTTCCCGTCACCTTAAGTGGCTCTGGACTTCTGTCGTAGTTCAGACTCCCTGAAATTAAGCAGCTGGTGTAAAATGCGAGCTTCCCACCGTTCCTGACACAGGAGTTGAGGATCAAGGGGGGAAGAGCAAAGGAGGCTTTGAGTGAAGTCTAGCTGGATCTTAGCATTATCAATCTGAGCATTTAAGTTGGAGAAGATGCAACGACTCCAAGTTTTCAGCTCTTCTTTAAGAAGGCAGAGCCGGGCCATTAGAGCAAAGAGAGGGGACCCCGTGATACGATGGCACCAGACACGCTGAACAATGGCGAAGAAGTCAGGATGATCAGCCAAGTAATTGTAGAAATAAAATTGTTTACCTCGAAAAGTACATCGTTGACCGAGGTCTACGACCATAGGAGAATGATCAGAAACTCCTCTATTTTGAAACACCGCTGAGGAAGAGGGAAAAGTGGATAACCAAGACTCGTTGCATAAGACATGATCAATTTTTGAGGTGATCCGATCATTTCCAAAGTGAAGATTACACCACGTGAAAAAGTTTCCTGATCGGGGAAGTTCAAGCAATTCACAGTCTTCAATGCAATCCCGCATTGGTCTAAGCTTTCGATCACCATAAACATGACCACCCTCCTTTTCAACAATGCTTTTACAGGCATTGAAGTCACCGAGTAAAAGCCAAGGGGAAGAGGGAGGCGGAATTATCTGACGGAGGCAAGTCCAAAGATTATCTCGATCTGTGTCAGCACTAGCACCATAGACAAAGGAGACCATAATATGTTGCATAGACTGTTTAAACAAAATATAGGTATGAATAAGTTGATCTGAAGTGAAAATGGGTTGAAGGTCAACTTCATCCTCACGCCAAAGAACCCAAATCCTACCATTAATGGCAGAGCAATAGTTGTGGATAATTTTCCAATCACGAGAAAACTGACTGACCACTGCAGTAAAATATTCTAATTTGACATGGGTTTCCAAAAAAGCACAAACAGTTGGTTTGTTTGCATGAACCCAATCCATCACAGCTCTCCGTTTTCCAGGGTTATTTAACCCTCTAACATTCCACGTGGCTATCTTCATCATCTTGGGATGTGGGGGAAGAAGTGACAATGCTCCTGCCATTGGGGCTTCTATCACGGATCCTACCATTCAAGTCAGGGACCCCATGATTCATTACCAAATCAGAGCCACAAGAAAGGGGTTCAAAACGATTTTTTTGTAGTAGCCGCTTAGCTGACTCCACCCCAGCATCAAAGATGGCTGGATTATGATTCCATTTTGGGTGAGGGATTACATGGCTGGCGGTGCCGTTGCCTTTTTGAACATCATTTTCATTCATAGGGATATTCGGATTCCTTGCAAAGGTAGCTTGAATTGTTGGGGTGAGATGGTGAGAATCTCCCAAAAATGTATTTGACATAGAAGAGTTACCCATTGAGGAATTTAAGGTTCCATGAATAGGCATGCCAGCATCCCTTAAGGAAGAAGATTTATTGCCATTGACCGCAAGTGGAAAGAGACCAACTGAATTTTCCATGTTTTCCTTCAAAGTAGGAGAGGCAAAAAGGGAAGGTGTAGGCATGAAAGAATTATTTTCTATAAGAAAATTACCTGGTTGATTAAGGCAATGCATGTCATGATTTACAACCCCATGAGATCCGTGCTCATTATTTGGATTTGCCAAAATAAGTGCAAGAGAATTTGAATCCCGATTTATTTCCTCTTCCATGACAATGCTGTCAATATTGGTAACATCCTTGTTGACTTGATGAGTTGAGGTTTCCATCCTAGTATCCTGGGTTTGCTCACGATCCACGTGCGTATGAAAGGAAATTCTCGGATTCCTCGGTGTGCCCCCTGATTCAGCGGTTGTGCACCGGAGTTCCCACCATCCTTCTGTGAAGTAGTCTTTTTCTTTCGCCGGCGGCGATTTGTAACTATCCACTGTTCACCAGGGATCGGGTCGGCAAAAGAGGAGTTAATAAGGCCGTGATCGGTTGAAGAAGTATTCTTAGGGCATTTGTTGTCGTGATGTTCGAAGACGCAACACTGCGAGCAAACGGGCGGAGCCCAATCATATTCAACAGATTGTTGGTACATAATACCATTGCGAGTGTGAACCTTAAGAAACGATGGTAAACCATCTTTTGCATCGATCAAGATACACATTCTCGTAAATTCCAATCTCTCTCTTTTGATGGTCTTTTGGTCGGCACAGAGAGGCGTTCCCAGACCGCTAGCAACACGCCCAAGGGCCCTATTATCCCATAAATGTAGTCTCAAGCCGTAGAAACGTACCCATATTGGCAGTACCCTCTCTTCCTTTCTCTCCATCGGAACACCAGGAGCCCATGGACGTAGAATGAGTGGAGCATCACCCACAGTCCATGGCCCCTCATCAAGGATCTGTTGCCGGACTGGTTTTTCAGGAAAGTCGAAGACGAACAAACCGTTTCCAAGACCATATACAGTCACCAAGCCAACATGACGCCACTTTTTCTCCATGTAATTTTTCATAACAGTATACAATACGTTGGCCCCGTAGACATATCCAAAAAGAGCCGCATCCCATCGATCCATTCCATAAACATAGTCTTCCTCCTCGCAATCCACTACTCGTTCGCCATTTTCAACTGTAGGTGGAAAGTAAAGAATAGGTTCTGAGTTATACTGCACGCTGCCACCTCTGAAGAGTCCCGCCCATGGGGACCTCTTTGGTTGAAAAGTGGAATTTTGTCGAGAGTTACTGCCATTTCCTCCCGGAGGGGGCCGTTGAAGATGCCATGGAGAAGAGAGATCAGAAGATATCGTTCAGACCTCCAGAGCGAGAGCCAAGAGAAAAGTTCTCTACCGATTTGAAGTCTAATTTTGTTTGTATTGTTCACGATCAGATTTTTAAAAATAATTATTCTTTGAATGTTTTTTACACCAGTAGATCCAGGTAATACTGGAAGAAAAAGTCAAAGTCGCATACATTGATTACTACCGAAAGAATATAAAAATGCATTTACTTATTATTATCACAGAGACAGGCCACCCACCCTAAACCTAATCTGCGACCTTCTCTTTTCGTCATAGCGAAAAGAAAATATCTTCTCTTTCTTTCCCATGGGCCATGGCTTGTCTCTCCGATTTAGCCGCCCCCAAATAAGAAGAAAGTTCAAATATTTTATTAGTTAAAATCTAATGTTAATCATGTACGTGTGAATCGGCAAATTATTATTTGTGCATGGTGATGGGCTCCAGCCCTTCGCCGGCTCATCCGTGACTTACATTCAAAACCTACTTTTAGAAAAGAAATTCGGAACAAAGCAACCACATTAACTAAGCATCAAAATTGAATATTAAAATAAGAGAACCCAGTAGAATTCTCAGAGAATTTTTTGTCTTGTTGTAATATTCTTTCATCCTTGTATGGACGTACTTACTGTTCTTTATTTTTGGCCAAGGACATACAGCATTGTTCAATGTATCGAAACCCACATTCAAACAGCCAGATGTGATCTGTAAACTCCAAGCCTTTGGAATTTTCTTATTTCTCAACTTGTTGTATAGATGTTTGTTTGGTCCTGAATCGACAATTCAACGAATTAAAACCCGTCGAGTCGACCGTGGGGCTTAATCCTATATAAAAGATGGTATGAGGTTGGGAATAAACTGATAACATCAGATAGCCTAACTCGGAAGTGCCAATATAGTAATAGGAAAGCAAACAAGGGCGACGATCTCACCCCATGGAATCAATGTATTAATATTAATAAATAATTAAATCAAATGGTAAGGATCTCAAAATAGAATCAGAGTGGAGAAGTGATGTCAAAACTAAAGTATACAATTGAAGAAAAATAAAGAAATGTCAAAATTATCCTAAATGTTCTAGTGTTTCCCCTTCTTCTTTGATTGCTTGTAGACTTGCAACTTAGGATCAATCTCCATCTCGTAGTCTCACCGGCGAATGAGACGCTCCTATCATTGTTGATCGGGGCCATAATAGTGCTCCATACTAGCATAGGAATCGTACCACAAGCTATAGTCAGTTCCCTTTGTTTTCTCAGTTGTATAAAATAAGGAAAATGTCTCTGAACCAGAGCGCTCAAGATCTCTTCACCTACATAATCATCTAAAATAACATTTTTCCCGAAGGGTGAGCTCAAAAGAACTTAGCGAGTAGTTCACAAACAAATAAGTAATATCACAGTCCAAATCAATACATTACATGATGCAATATGATATAAGACAAAATGCAAGTATGCAACTATATTCTAACAGATGCTAGTCTCTAATGGTAAACACACATTAAGATAAAACACCAGCCTCCTCTGGGTAGGTCTCGTCACTCTGATCTCTCACGGGTTGGTTACTAGTCTTGAGATCCTGGGTAAGGGGCCAAGGGATCCCTCTTGAATTATCACCATGGCTGAGGTTTAGGTCACCGCCCTCTCACCACCATTGGTATGAGAATTGGCGTGTGTCAGGGTTATACCTAGCTCAGTGCAAGTCAACTACTCAGTCACATCAACCTAAATTTAGATACTTCCCCTCATGCATCTCACAATCTTAGGTTGGTATCCTCCCCTACTAGAGTCTACGTATCCTATGGCATCAACCAACTCGGACTACACTGTCTCTTAACCCTATTGGTCATCCACATATAATGGACGAGAAGCTCTTATGTCCTCTCATGGGTTAGCTACCAGTCTTGAGTGCTCATGAGCCCAAGTCTATTATATGCAACCCTACCAATGAATGACCCCCACAATGTAGTTGTGTCCTCTCACGGGTTGGTTACCGGTCTTGAGTGCCCACCACCCCACATTGTTGCCACCGGTCACTCCGCATCGATACACACACCGATAGGGTGTGATATGATGGGGTTTCTAACCAAACTCAACTAGACTTCCTAGTTATGACATCTAGTAATTGTGAAAAGCACCAAGGGGCATCATAAGATTGTGTCTCATACCACCTCCACTGATGTTCCAAGATAGAAACACTCAAATGGTATTCCCCAATTCACAATCACAACCTACGTTCACATTACAAGATGGATTCAATCACATTCTCGAATCACAAATAATTCTAAGTCCATACAGTCATATGTTGATCCATATATCATAAACATTAATAATCACATGTATACTGAAATTTCAGAGTCATAATAATCATTCATAAACCCTAAAACAACAATATGTAATAATATAAGCAAGTTCTATAATAATCAAACGTAACAATGGTTATGTGCAAGTGAACGTCCTCACCTTGCTATCGATTTATAAGCTTGTAAAAATAGGTCAAAAGAGTGTATTTGCGCTTCCCAAAAAGTCCTATTAACATGTTGGTTTAAAGTTAGAAACAATCCTAGAGGTATGGTGTTGAAAAGAGAAACAAAAAAACTTCACGTTAAACTACTTCAGAATTATTTAAAAAAATTCTGAAATCATACAAAAACATGATTTAACATGGTTTAGAGACCAAACAAAACAAAAATAATGAAAACCTAATGAATCCTATATTTGGTCTTCTCCGAAATCTAACCACAAGATTCATAGATGAGCTAAAGTGAATAGGGATTCACTTTAGAGTAAAGAGGATAGAAGATTAGGTTGTTACAAGAAGTAGAAACCTTCAACTAGGTCTTTGAATTAGGAGGAACCAATCAAAAGAAGAGAACTAGAATGAAGAAGATGAATACTAACCTTTAAGAAAGCGGAACGTCGTTCAGAAACTTTTGACGGATGTTCTCCACACCTTCCTTCACCTTGGGGAGGGTTCTCTTAAGGAGCTTTGACATTCTCTGACAGCTTTAGAACATAATGACATGTTTTATAACGGAAAAAAAAATCATTAAATAGGGCTTCAAACATCACTTTTCCCAAAATGCCCTTTTTCCCCCAAAATTGGGTGGATCGCCTAGGGTGACCAGGCTAGGCAACCAACCCTGGTACTTTTGTTCCAGGAGTGAAATTGAAGCCCTAAATGCGCTATCTCTTCCTTGGGGTCATTTTCTATGCTATATAAGAGTCTTACCTGGTTTTTTGGGACCTTCTATACGTATCATCATAGTATTCTTAATCCATCTACAAAGTCCATCAACGTCCGAGTTAGATCTTGTTCCAAATTCTAGTAGAACTCCTAACTCAACATCATTTCCATCTAATTCCATTGGTTTGGAAACCAATCCAATGGTCTCAACTTGAATGGCCAACAGTTGCCTTATATCTGCACTTCGAGTTTTTAGACCTACAATATGGATTTTCGGGTTAGGGTTTTGAAGGATTTCACATGAGGAAGGCATTGCTCCACATTAACTTGATCGCTAGAGGTGACTACCAAACCAACATGGTCAGGTCACTCTCACTATTTGTTTTCTTAAACATGAACATGTTCCTTTCTAAGGCCAACCTTTAATCCACCTAGAGGGTAAATTCTAGATGCAACATCTTTTAGCACCGTCTGTGTGAAACTTATGTAAAGAAAGTCATCATGAGGAGTGTGGTGGCTTCCTATATTTGTGGAACAAGTAGCAAAACACTCGTCACAAATTTGGATGTGGGGGATCTTCCCCCAAAAACTATTGGAGAGATTCCTTTGGCCTTCCTACTTCCCAGGACAACTGTGACACTACAAAACAACAAATGAATCCCATGAGTCTGATCCAAATCAAAGGTCCCACAGCAAATCATTATGCAAATTTGAGAAGATCCTTGAAGGATAAAAAAACCAAAGGATTGGCAGCAATCAATGTTTGTGATGAACAAGATGAGCACAACATCCAAAGAGGGGAACCTATAGAAAGAACGGAGAGTATATACTTATGTACGAGGGACCTCTCATGAGGAACCATGATCAGCTTCAAACAAGATGTGGATTTTTAAAGTAGAGTTGATCGAATTCCTCCACAAGAATGTGGATCTCTTTGCATGGTCAGTAGAGGATATGCTCGAGATTGATCATATACTTTTTGAGCATAGCCTTTGGATCAACAAGAAGGCCAAACTAGTTATTCAGAGACTACATAATTTTCCTCTTTTGCCAACCAGAACAGATGTCGAGAAATTAGAGGGTTCAGGCTTTACCAAACATTAAATTCCCAACTTAGTTAGTGAATGTCAATTATAATGGTGAAAAATGCCAATGGGAAATTGAGGATGGATATTGGCTATATCGACCTCAACTAGGCATCGCCCCAAAAGATTACTACACATCGACCAGCTCATCTACTCAATAGTCTGATACGAGATGTTGAGTTTGATGGACACTTATTCTAGATATAATCAAATATTGATGAGACCCAAGGATGAGAAGCATACAACATTAGTGACAAATAGTGAGAGTAACTATTAAATGTGATGCCGATTAGATTGAAGTATGTTAGGGCCACATGTAAAGCTGCGAATAAGATTTTTAACAAACAAACCAGCTGCAACATGGAAGTATACATGGACGACATGTTGGTAAAGAGTGCTTCCCAAAGAAATCATCTTATCAACATGGATGAGGTATTCAGTGTTCTCTGAATGTACTAGATGAAATTCAATCTAGAGAAATGTGCATTTTGGGTCTCTTCGAGGAAAATTCTTGGTCGCATGGTCTCCTAATTTGGCATTGAAGTGAATCTTGAGAAGATAAGGGCATTGATAGATGGAACCACCCAAGACGCCACACAAGACGACGACAGTTGAGATTCATTGCCACATTGGGCCTGTGGCTACTTCAACCCGATATGTAGTTCACTCGAGAAAAATGTTTTTCGTTCTCTAAGGGTCTAAAGAATCTTGGAGCAACTAAGGGATTCGTTTGGACTCGAGAATGTTAGGTGGTTTTCAAATAATTAAAAAGAAGACTTGGCTCACCACTATTGCTAGCCCACCTGACACCAAGAAAAGATTTGAATCTTTATTTGGCTACTTCAGCTTAGAAATAAACGCAGTCTTCATAAAGGAGGCAAGTTCAGTTAAGCACCTCATTTACTGATTCGATTAGGCGCTTCAGAATGAGCCCGGGAGCAAGACTCACCGCTTTGCATTGATCAACATTGTTTTTTCGCGTTTGGAGGGGTTTTGGGGAATTTTTATGTTTTCAATAGCATTTTTGTAATTTTGATATTTTCATTTTCGCTCTATTTTAGGGTTTCTTGGCACCCTATAAAACCGTGTGTTTGTGCTTCTTTTGAAAGAAGCTGAATATTGTTCTTCTTGTTAAGCACTTTTGAGAGAACCAAATTTCTCCACCATCAATCAAATCTCAGTTTGGCCTCATTTCTTTGTCGTTTGACATCAACCTTGATGCCAATAGTTAGCTCTTTTTCTCAATGAAATTTTATTGTACCAAAAAAAAATTAAAATAAGAAAAAAAGAAGTTAGAAATACTATCATCTTGTCATAGGGCACCATCTTGAGTATAGGTTTGTTACCAAGGTGGATGAACCAATGTATGTCCAAACATTATATTTTTTTTATTTTCTTTTATTTTGGGTAAGAGGTTTTTGGGGTAGTTAATGTATCCACGTGAAGGTTGAAATGAATGATTGGGGACTGCTCTTTGACAAACTAGTATGTCAAGCTTTAATTATTATTTCCCATCTTTGGTAGATTACTTACACCGAAACCATTTTGGTTTGCGTGAGGTAACTACAACATTCTCATAAAAACAATTGAGTCTCTTAGCCTGAATTAACTTTCCTACAGTTGGTCCGAATCTGACCACTGGTGCCAGTGAGTGGGCTAAGGTTCCCCATCTTCACCATGGCATTCCCAAAATCAGTGAAGAATGTGGCTGCATTGGCACTATATGTCTTCACTTGAGCATCAGTAGATCCGCTGCCTCCACTGTAGAGCTGTTGATCAGAGTGTAAAAGGCCCTTGCTGTTGATCAAATTGGTGAAATAGGCAGTATCAAAGGCTGTAGAACTTGTGGTATCGAGAGGGGAGAGATTGTTGTCACCAGTTGAGAATCCACAGTTCGACTTCAAAGATGTCGCGAATGCAGTGTTTATGTTGGTCTCGTTATAGATTCGAGTTCGGAAAATTGAGCACTTTGCCATTCCGATTGTGTGAGACCCTGAGACAAGAAAATGTTTGCATTTGAATATTTTTGAGAGAAAACACTACAGGTAAAATTTTGAACCCTCCGAACATAATAAACCTTACCTGAAAGAGCTATCATTTCCTTGGTAGTAAATCCCTTGTTGGAGAAGGCAGAGATGAGACCACTAAGATTTAAAGTTGGGGATGGGATGTTGGTGTTTGGAGCACTTGAGGATGCAGTGGTTGAATCCCTCCTTCCTAATTGGACTGTCCATGATGATCCACCCAACTGAAAATTTTCAAATTAAATAATTAATCTCAAAGAAATCTCAATTATCATGCAAATCAATGAATGTTCATTTAGATAGAGTCATTATGTGACAGTAATCTCTATGGATTCTATCTGCATAAGAATTCTGTGCCTCAAATGCAATATTTACTGTTCACATATCCTAAAGAATCCCACTCTCCTACGTAATTGCATAATTTTTCCTTTCCCAAGCTAGTGGGGTTGCTATACACTTACAGCAACAACGGAATCACGAGCAGCAACGGCTAAGATGTCAGCACAGGAAACAACGCCAGGACAGACACTCTCTAGGTTAGACTTGATGGTATCCACCACATCGAACCCTCTTAGTGAATTATTATTGGGCCCGGCCGTCTTCTCTCCTGTGAAGTTTGCAGTATCGTCCAACAGTACAGACGCATCACAACCCTGTTTCACATCGTCATTCACACTGTTATCAAGGAGAGCTGCAGACCTACAAGTTCAGAATCTCTTATACAAAAGAAATAAATGCATACACGAATTGGTACAGCACAAATCTGTGCAAGGCCTAACCTATGTATTTCCTTTCTTACCGTTTCTCCTAAGATTATCTCAAATCTATCTCTAATTCTTCTAGTTACTTTGATCCGTAAATCACATCAGTCTCAAATGATAGCATCCAAGATGATCAAAATGTAGGTAACACCCACCTATGCATCCATCTCAAATATTTTAAAGATTCTATTTGGTTGGTTCTCACCCATCTACGTGGGTATCATATGTCAATTCATAATCTAGTCATCTCAAGTCTGCAACCTAGCAAAGAACCTATGACTTTAAATCTACTACCCTATAGAAGGGAGAAGATAATCCAAATCCTCTACCGCTGTTATGCTCTCCTTACATCTCTATTACTTAGAGAGGGGTTCACTTCCAAAAAATGACAAGGAGATTCAAATCCTCTGGGGCATTCAAGTGAGAAGCCATTTAGCAGCCAACTCTAAATGAGTGCCATGTGTCCCTTGTCTATTCCAACCCTTGGATTATTGATTGTTTGATTTGATGGATGAACTAATTAAAGTGGCTAAGTTAGTTCAAAACTATTATAATCAAAGGGTTGGAAATAGATAAGGGATATATAGCACTCATTGAAAGCAGGTTGCTTCATGGCCGCTCACTTGAGCCAAGGTTTGGAAACCCTTTAAATATGTGATGGAAAGGTGTAAAGGAAATAGTCTCTACTCTCGTGAGTAGAAGATCTCAACAGGAAAAAAAGATAGTTCCATACTATAGAGAGGATAGGAAAGGATTCACATCCAAACTCATGGAATCTACACTTCAGAGGTAGGCCTTCCAAACTGTATGGTGAACCGGAACCTTCATAGTCCATGCAACCTTCTGAGCAAGACGAACTCCATAAAACCTTGTATCTAACTCCTATCACACGTACATGCATGTACCATGAATGAAAGAAGATTTTACCAAAAAAAAACAATGAATAAAATAAGAGAGAGAGGAGTTCGACTTCACAGCGGCAGCACATGAAATCTCGACCGTCCATTTTTCAAAAGTATGAAAGCACACTTTTTATAATGGATGGTCGAAATCTTTGCTACAGGTGCTGCACAATTACATTAATTGTGCAGTAACCAAGCAATTGAAGAAGAAGAAGAAGAAGAAGAAGGGTGTTAGTGAAGAAAACTTGCATTAACAAAGCAGTCATGGAAATGGAGACGAAGAAGGGAAGCACCCATCCGTTTCTCTGTGGACACTGCAGAGGCAACAGCAGACTTGATAGTTGACAAGGCTTTGGGACATGAACTCGAATAGAATGTAGACGAAAGCTGCGCAGAGGCTGGACCGTAGTGTATCAAGAACAAGATAGTGAAGAAGCAGAGCTTGAAGAAGGTGAAGGCAGCCATTACAGACTTCAGAGAATGAATTCAAGAGAGCTTCTTAGCTGTGTCATGGAACTAATTGCTCGCGGATGGCTTTCTATATATACCGATTTCTCTGTTGATTTTTCCTTGGATCCATTATCTATTTAAATATTATATTAAGTTTTCTCATTGTCATAGTCTTCTCTTTTCACTCGTTTTCCCTTTGGGTGCTAGCCGCACTAAACAATTATTGTGATGTCACCTTCGTGGAAGACTTCCACCGTGGTGCCCACGGGCTTCTATTTTTTTACTTCTTTGTTTTGGTTTGGTTTTTTTTAAAATTTTTAATTATTAAATACACAAATCCAACAACCAAAATACGCTCATTTCGACAACATCAGTGGCCCGATTACCTCCAACCTCATCGATTCCTTCACTTTTTTTACTCTAAGGATCAGATATTTAGGACACGTTTGATAACCTTATTAAAAAAATGCTTTTGGCGTTCTTTTGTTCTTTGAGAACGGAAGAACGAGTTAGAGGCGTTTGATAAAACGGTTCGTTCTTCTGGTCTTTATGAATGGACCGGTCAAAAAAATATTCTAAAGAACGTTTTTTGCAGAACATCAAAAAGATGTTACCAAACGCATACTTAAAGTCTGATGCTCTTTAGAAACGCAAGCGAACGGACTCAACCAAATTTAAACTTGGGGAGTTACAAGGCATCCTAATTTAACTCACTTTCTGAATGTACTTGGACTAAAGTCTCATCCTTTGCCTTTTGACTTTGCAAAAAAATCTATAAGAGGTTAACCCCAAAAAACAATTCATAGTGATGTTGCTTTCAAGGATGACTTCTATTATGATGTGGTAGTTTTTTTTCCCCTCTATCATCATCAAACCGTTTATAAGGATAGGGATTCATAATCCTAGAAATGCCAAAGGCGATGGAAGGCGTGGAGGAACAAGGTTGGACGGAGAACTCCTTTGTATTACTGTCTTTACATAGGAAGCTGTAGCCACTGTTGTGCCAAAAGTATGTTTATTCTTCACTTCTTACTATCAAAATATACACATTAATCTGTCTTTGTACAAGAACATGATTTTGACATATTAATTTAAAACTTGAATAACGAAAACATATTTAAAGTTTGAAATAAGTATCATGAAGGTTAAATTAATTAGAAAAAAAATTAAATGTGGTTTTTATACTTAAATTTCCCCCCTTTTCGGGTAACAACTTTAATTAGTTGTTTGTACTTTAAATCCCCGACCCACCATCACTTTCAAATCAAATGAAGTAAAACGATAGTCAACATTGCCCCTTATAATTATACGTTATTCACAAATTAAACTCTGCTCTTTATGAATTTACTATTTGTTCCATTCTTTCTCGTTGTAAAAAGTCTATTAATGTGAAATGTCTAAAATCCATTTTGCCTTTTGTAAAATTATTGATGCCTCTTGTATTATAGCTTAATTGCTATCTTATTCTCTATATTTCTTGAAATTATTAATCTATCTTAGACTTCGTCTCAAATTACTTACATCCCTTGGTGTTAAGTGGTCTTAGTTAATTAATGTCAATACTTCTTAATAAACATTAAGATTAGTTATCACCTATTAACATCATCTCAATAGATTCTAACTCTTTGAAATCCAAATAACTAAAATATAATGGCAAAACTAATATTCTTTTAGGGTGTCAAAGAGTCAGTTAATGCAGGGTTGGAAGAGTGGTAAAATTCATATTTTTCAGTGGAGAGGTCATGTATTCGACTCTTACGAACGACAAACCTCCCTCTAATGATGTAATCAAGGTGCACGCAAGTTGGCCCGGATAAATTTCAGACACCAAATTTTTTTTTTTCACTCTAAACAGTAGGAAACCGAAATCAAATTAAAATGAAAAGTCCCGGTTTTGACTTTGTTCACTTTTTTTCTGTTTTTTTGGGGTAATGTTCTTATTTTTCTTTAGCTACACATCTCAGGGTATATATGGACTCTAAAACTCAGAAGGGAACCCACCCCTACCGGATATAAGGTATCTGGGCTTCGTTAATGTTAGATAAAAGAACTTAAAAACTTTCTGATTGGCTTTCTCAAACTCTCAAATTGGCAAATGACTTCATTAATGTCAGATAAAAGAATTTAAAAACTTTTTTCATGACATTTTCAAATTCTCAAACTGGTTGCATTAATAAAACAACTTAAAAACTTTTCTTATTAACATTCTCAAATTCTCAAACTTGGAAATTGCTTGAGTGCTGCTCAATTAATACGCAGCACTTGCAGCAAACGGTTAAGATCGAGATCTCGAGTGTCAATTTCTGAATATTTTTTCAATCTTAACTATTTGCAGCACAGTGCTGTGCATTAATTGCATAACATCGAAATGGAACTCCTCAAACTCAGTCAAACATCTATTCCCATGCAAAAATCACATACAGGCAGGGATTTAGGCAGACAGAGAAGAAAAGAAGAAATTCCCATTAGTGTGTGAAACGGATTTGATGAGGAATCTTAAAATTTTCACCTTAAGTCAACTAATTCGGTGGAGGTTCCCTTTATCATTTTTGTACTTATCTCTGCAGGAAAGAAAGTGAGCCCCTTTTGTTTTTATTAACTGGAAATGAAGAGGTGACCACAACCTTTCTTTACTTTTTGATTCGGCTAAAAGCTACAATTATTTTCATACCAACTATTGCAAGATGTCTACTGAATAAATTGATTGATTGAATGCGTATGCAAAAACTATAAGTGGAATTCGACTGAATCTAAAGCAATTAGCTAGTTAGCCATTAATTTTAGATTAGGTTTAAGTTAGGCTTCTCTATGGGTAAAGATTTTAATGCACAGTAGGTGAAAGAAAACTACATCCATTTAAAGTCATTCATTATCTATCCAATAATGTATGAAATTCACATGCGGTATTGCTAGGGTATTATTTTTCCTAATTTTCACACATTTCAAATAAGAGTGTAATTTTAATTCATCAATAAAAAACATACGTAAATTAAAATCCAAGGAATCTCGACTCTTAATTCTTTGTTTTCAATGAGAGCACTGATAGTCGAAAACAAACCTATTTGTGTCTATACCCTACGCCTCTTAAGTATGAGATTACAAACATCAATTATTGTAGGTGTACCACTTTCATCCCCTTCCTAAGCCTCTCCCTGATTGTAAGGGTTAATCTGTAATTTTATGTTTTGGGTGAACCAATGTTGAACCGGCTTGGTTCAAGTCATTGTATATATTTATTGAGGGGATTGGTTTGAGGGTTTAAGGTCATATTGTTGGTTTCACGAAAAGGGCTCTATTCTCTCTCCTCTCTCTCTCATGCGATTTTGCTACGTCGATGGTGCTGCCATTGCTACTAGAGATGGCTTTTTCCAGCGATCTTTGTGCGATTTCAGGTGCATGGAAGCGTTGATTGGTTCACTGTGATTAGCCCTTCTCTTATGTACATCTTACCCTAAATTTGTAAGGCTTCTACTTCTCATTTTGGAATCGGATTTTCTCTTGAGTCTCGGAGATGTAGGCCAAATTGGTCGAACTCTGTAATCACTTGTAGTGTTCTTCCTTGCTTTCTCTTGCAATTCTTGAGTTTCATCATGGTTTAGAACAACATTTGGCATCAGAGCCGGTTTCAGTGCTCTCTGTGATGAACCTGAATTAAGGGTTTTGCTCTCTACTTCTTTAATTTGGGGATTGTGGTCTTGTATGGAATTCTTGGCATGATTACTGATCATCTTGGTCATTAATTGCCCATTAGGGTTTACCATCATGGTTAATCGGACTCTATTAAGGTTTCACGTGACCTAATTTGATACAATAAAGAATCTTTGCCTATTTATGAGATTGATTTATGTCTGATAATTACAGTATTAATTAGTTGGTATGTGATGTGCTAGAAATTGTTAATATCTTTGCATAATCTGTTCACTGTTGTTAACTGGGCATTTATTTGGTATTTATTTGCTGTGATTTATTAACTACAGTGTATGAATTGATCCTACTATTAATTGTGCATATTCGGCTAGCATTTTTGTGGGTTAAATTAATTCTATAATTATTTGTAGATTGGTTTTGTTAGTAGTATACTTGTATTTTTCTTGTATATTTTGATTTGTGAGAATTGTTGGTATAAAAGTGGAAATAAGCAAGGGTTTGGGTTTGTCTGGGGAGGATTCTCCTCCTAGTGTGATTACCACATGCTCTAATAGAGCTGTAGGTCAAGGTGAAAACCCTAGATACTTAGATTTGAGAGTTCCAATAGAGAGCTCTAAGGTAGACATTGAGAAATTTGATGGAACTGGGGACTTTCGGATATGGTAGAGAAAAATTAGAGCTATTAAGGCCCAACAAAGACTACTGAGGGCTATTGATGATCTTGATGCTTTCTTTGAAAGCATTGACCCTATATTAAGGACTAAGGTGATGGAGAATGCAATTGGTTGCATGCTTTGGAACATCACAGATGGTGTTATTAGGTGCCTAAGTGAAGATGATAACACTCCCATTAAAGTGTGAACAAAACTTGAACAAATTTACTAGAAAAAGAATTTAGGTAACATGATCTATTTGAAGGAAAGATTATATGGCTTCAAAATGGATCCTACTATCAGTCTAAACCAAAATCTAGACATGTTTATGAAATTAGTTCAAGATTTGGCTAGCACTAGGGAAAAGAGTAAATTAGATGACTAAGATTTGTCTATCATCTTGTTAAATTTCATTCACAATGATTATCTTGTTGTTAAAAAATCCATAAAATATGCTTGTCAAAAGAGTACCTTGACCAATGTATTGAGGCTCTCAAGAATAGGTAGTCAGAGATGTTGGCTTATGGGAAGGCCAAGGGAAGTGGGGAAAACCTATTTGTTAAGGGCAATGGCTATTACAACCAGGAAAAACCCAAAGGAAAAGGTAAGGGAAATGATAATTATACCAATAACAATAAGAATAATAATGTGAATAATAAATCTGATTCTAGCACCAAGAGATGTTTTATTTTGTAAGAAAGTCGGTAATTTTAAGAAAAATTGCTAGGCATACAAAAAAAAATGGAAAAAAAAATGGGACATTTAACTCTGATGTCTTCTACTAGTAATGGTCAAGAAAATGTATATGAAGATATTTGTGAAGTGCTGACTATTTCTGATAGTGATAGGCACGATGGTTGGATCATTGATTCTGGATGTACTTACCATATGTGCCCTCATTTGCATTGGTTTACACACTTGATTGAGATAGAAAATGGTAAAGTTATGATGGGAAATAATGATGTGTGTGATGTGATTGGTATTGACACTGTTAAATTGTACACTCACACTAAGTCTGTTTTTACATTGCATGATGTAAGGTATATACCTGATTTAGAGAGGAACTTGATTTCAACAAGTAGCCTTGATAGTGTTGAATTTGATACAAGTATATCTAGGGGTATCCTTAAAATTTCTAAAGATTCACATGCATGTTTGAAAGGTAAATCTTAGTTTGGTTTGTATGTGTTAGATAGTAGTACATACTTTGATGGTGTCCCTAGCATTTGTTGTTTGTCTAGTGAGTCTACCTATACTAGTGTGTGGCACTCTAGGTTAGGGCACATTAGTAATAGAGGTCTACAAGCTCTAAGAAACAAGGCCTATTTGTCAAGGATAAAATTAAAGATTTAAAGTTTTGTGAGTTCTGCATCCTAGACAAGCAACACAAGTTGAGTTTTGGGGTTGGGTCCCACTTATCTGGTGCTATATTGGAGTATGTTCATGCTAATTTGTGGGGACCAGCATCAGTCATATCTTATGGAGGTAACTCCTATTTTCTATCCCTAGTTGATGACTATTCTAGGACCTGGATTTCTTATTGAAGTCCAAGGATGAAAACTTTTGAGGAACCAGGTGCTTTCTTTGGAAGCATTGACCTTGCTTTGAAGACCTAATTTCTCGGGTTGCCATTGGGTGCACACTTTGGTTTACCATATTTTGTTCATTTGTAAAAGGGTGATCTATTTTATTTAAAAGGGGTTATGCTTGTGTAAGGAAGTTGATTATTAAATAAATAATTTAAATTTACCCAAAAATAAATAAATTCGAGACATCATTTTTGTGCCTTGCCTTCTACTAGTATTGGTTAAGCTATGTTTTATGGTGTGTGAAGTTTTGACCAGCTATGATAGTGCTGGCATGTTGATTGATTATTATTGTTCTAATGTACTCTCATATGTGCTCATAAAGCCTCATATTTTCATTGGTGTACTTACTTGATTGAGGTTTGGAATGCCAAAGTGATAATGGGTGGTGTTGACATGTGTGAGGTTAGTTTTAGCACAGTTGGTTGGACACACATGATGGTTCATATTTCATTTGATATGGCATTAGATGTATCCTTGGTGTTTGGAGAAGTTTTTTTGTCTCCATTTTTAGCCTAGATAGTGTTGGTCTTGAGACAAGTATTGTTAAGGGGTGTCTTCACATGTTATTGGGGTTCACATGTGATTCAGGGGGTATGGTTTTATCAGCTTGTATGGTTTGGGTGTGAGTATTTACCGTTAAGGTGTCTCGGATTTATGTTGTTGTTTAGTAGGTTGGTTTGCACCAGTGTTGCTTGCTAGGTTATGTCATGTTAGCAGTTGGACTTTAGAGCTTGTGTGCATTGTGTCTAAGCATCATCATAGGTGGTTGGAGTTTGGTCCATTATCTTGTGTTTCACTAGTGTGGTCTTGTGGGATCAGTGTAGTTGTTGAGTCTTATGAAATTTGCTTCTTTTATTTATCTCTGGTTAGTATCTACTTTACGTGTCTTGGACGTGTCTCGTAGTTGACTTGTGTCCTCCTTGTGGTTTGTGGGTGGTGAGGTCCTAGTTGAGTAGTGGACCAGTAATGGAATTAGGAGAGTGATTGCCTTTGGATTTGTCTTGATTGATTGTCCAATTGTTTCTTGATATTTTCATCTTTTGTTAAATGTAAGTCTATAAGAGTGTTTGCTATCTTGAGTTACTGCCTTCATAATGTTTTGGGTAATTGGATGCTTGTTGTCTTTCTTCACACTAATGTAGAAGAAAGAATTATTTGCAACTTCTTTAGGCATTTAACAATTGAATTGAAAATATGACTTGTAAATGAATCATATTGTGGTTTCGTGTGTATTCCCTTGGCATTGACATATAAGGCTTAATATTTGAGTTTAGCATTATGTTTTGCATTTATAAGTTTGATAGTGCCTCTAGTTTCTCATTTCTTTTTCTGTGCCTTATATCTGTCATTGTGTGGTTTACATATTAGTTACATGTCTTATTTTTGGGAAGTTTTGAAGTTACAATTTTGAAATGGAAGTACTTGTGTCACACCCCATCCGCTGGTCTCGGTTACCCTCCCGACAACGTGTGAGAGCGATCCATCACAGGATCCACGGTTCTAGTCTATCAATAATAATAAATGCAAGTAAAGACAATCATGAGCAAGAATAGTTCAATAATTGAATAAAAGGATTACAGGAGTCCAAATACTCCAATAAAATAATCAAGGAAAGAATAAATAATCAAAATATAAATGAGTTCAATAGAAGCAATTCAAATAGAGTTATATGATTTTTTTTTCTAGTTTCCTTTTCTAAAGCTAAATAATATTTTTCATGAATTTCTAAAAATGGGGTTCTCCAGTTCTTCTCCATACGGTGAGCAAATTGTCTGGCAACTTGTCTCCTCCGCCCATCAATGGGTGCTATAAACGCATTTCATGCACTCGCAAGAGCTCCCGCACAGGCTATCTCCATTTCCCATTGCCGATGCCATATTTTCTTCATACAGGAAAGTTCCTTCATAGGAAACCAATCCATCTTCTTGTGTATTTCCTCCATCTATACAAGCTAATAAAACATAGACAAATAAAGGAATGAGTTCTGGAGAACTCAGTAAGAACAAACAATGATTCCCATCCATATGTCAAACCAATCAGAAGTGCATAAATGATATGTATGAATGCAAAGTATGAATACCGCTAAGATCTAACCATGCGAGTCTCTAATAGTTGACATGCTTTAAGATATAAACCAGCTCTCCTTTGGGTAAGTCTAGTCACTCTAATCCGGCAAGGACTAGTTACCTCTGTAGGGATCCTGGGTAAAATGGAAAGTCCACACCTTGCTCTCAAACCATGGCTGGGGTTAAGTCAACACTCTCTCACCACGACCATTGGCATGAGTACTGACGCATGTCGGGGTTTCTAATCCAATGCAGGTCATAATGGTAGCATACTACATGAAGTCCAGATACATCCCCTATGGCACCAACCAACTTGTTTCAGTATCCTTCGCAACCTAGGAATGAGAACCCTCACGGACTGGCTACCGCTATTGGACTCCATTCCATAACCCTATGGTCATCCACATATTGTTGGGGTGTAATGCTCTCATGACTCCTCACGACACACGATCTGTTCCTTGGATGTCTATGAGCCCAACCCTAACATATGCAACCCTACCATTTATATGACCAACAGTGGACCATCGTCACATCACTATCATCACGGGTCATCCGGCTTCAATTCCCCTACCGAAAGTGTCACATCCACCCAGCCGGTACCCTATTTGGCATACCTGAGTGTGTGATCCACAGTCCACAAGATCCAGTAGTTAGTGAAATCATCCTCCCACATTCACAACAATATAATCAAGAACAAGACTAAATCCATGTTAACAATATTATTCAAATGAATCATAGATAAGTAACGAGATAATCATTAGAGTGCGGAAAAGATACCAATAGATATATAAATCAAAAGTAGAGTGAGGCAGAATCTCACTCCACGAGTACAGCGGAATGTAGTTCGAAAATCAAATGGGATTACAACCGATTCTAAAGACAGGAAAGAAAGATATAATCTAACTAAACTAGAGTCTTTTCTACTTTATAAAGGATGTCCTCATAAACGTAGACTTCATCGATGATGCTTAGACGCTCCCACTCCACAGTAGGGCTAATCCTGGTAATAAGAGAGACCACTCGAGGGATCCTCACAGTAATCTTCTTCATCTTGCGCTTCCTCATATTGCGCTTCATAGCCATCAAAACCTGTAGAATAGTCTAACAAAAGATATTGTACAAAAAGGAGTGAGTTTCAAAAGAAACCCAGCAAGGCAAGTTATTCCATAATAGCATAAATAACCTAGTATAACAAACAAAGCATAAAATGATATGATATGAGACAACAATGCATGTATGAGTCTAACTCTATGTATGCTGGTCTCTATAGGCAGACATGCTTTAAGTCATAGCACCATACTTCTTTGGGTAGGTCTCATCTCACAACGCCGGTTGGCAAAGGGTCCTTCATCCATTTTGGACAATCCATGGTTAGGGGTTAAGTCACTTCTCTCTCACATCACCGTTTGGTCTAAGTATTGGCGCATGTCAAGGTAAAGCCTAGCCCAATGCAAGTCTTCTACTTAGTCATATCAACTCAGATCCAGATACGTCCATTCCTCGCCCCTGGCGATCCTTTCCGGTATCCTTCACACTAGAGTCAACGTATCCGACTCTCTCAAATACGGACTCATCAACCCTATAGGTCATCCACATATAGTAAACGGGAAACTCTCTTGTCCTCTCACAGGTTGGTTACAGGTCTTGAACGTCCATGAGCCCAAGTCTATCCATATGCAACTCTACCCACAAATGGTCCCCACAATGTGATTCATGTCCCCTCACGGATATAACTCACTGGTCTTGAGCACCCATGAATCCCCATTGCTACCACGGGTCGTTCGGTCTCAATACCCTTCCGATTCGGGTCTGATATAACAAGGGTATCACCTAGTCAAATATTGCTAGACAAGTCCTAGGTATGAAAACCAATAATCCGGGAAAGCGTCAACGGGCAACATTGGAAATATCCCATACTACTCCCAATGAGGTCCAAGGACAAAAATGTCAAAAGGACATTCCCCAATCCCAAATCATACCTAAGCAATCACAATCATAATTCAGTCATATCATCCATGACAAATATCTCATCATGTGAAAGAGTATAATAAGACAAGATTAAATAAATAAGGAAACATACATGAGAAAGTATTCATACATAATCAAGTACATAAAGTAATTAAGGAAATAAGATCCTAATGTACTTGCAGCATTCATACCATAATAGAAACTAACATAACAGTAGCAAATCTAATTAGTTCCCAAATTAGAAACTAAATCTATGCAAATATATGTTAATATGGTAACAACTTTCCTTACCTTAAATAGATCCGAGAATATTCCGGACGGACAAGAGGATGAATCCAAAGTTAGCAAATAATCCCTAGAATAGCATCACACAATCATTAGGAAGTAGTCCTAAAAGAATAAGCATGATTTGAATCAAATCGGAGAAAGAAAACAGATTCTGCTGTTGCGGGTTGATTGGCTGGGTAGCATTAGCTTGATCGACCCAGCGATCTGCCCAAGAGCAAATCCAAGAGTAAAAATAGAATCTTGATCCGAAACCTATGCTACACAAACCGGAATGCGACGAAACTTGGAGGGATTGTCTAACACAGTAGTCTAAGACTAAAAAGCATAATTTAGACATCAAACCACCATTAAAACATTACTTACTAATTTAGAACCATAGTTTCTATTTTGGTAAAAATCATAGTTTTCATTGGAAACATGCTATGAATGAAAGAGATGAACTAGAGATGATTAGATCTCATTCTAGTACAAGAACACAGTAGATCAAAGGTATGAATAATCATAGAGAAGCATCTATAATGCTAGAACGAATCAAAATAGGAAATGTTATCATAGTTTAAGAAGAAATCAAAAGAATCATGTCAAGAATGAATGAGATGATCATAGTACAAGAGAATGAAAAGAGATTGTAAAGATATGACTACAAGGTTGCAGCATCTTCATCATAATCTCAGTTCAGAGATGAGAGTGATCATGGAAAGAATAAATCATTAACATAAAAGATAGATTACTAACCTTTAATTGAAGAACAAGAGAGAGAGTTTGCAAGATTAGGTCTTCTTCTTCACTCTTGGAGGCTTGGAGATGGTTTCCCTTTGTTCTCTAAGTGTTATGGAGGCTAGGGATACTAAAATCACGAAGTCATGGGGTATATATAGCAAGATTCTCAAAATAGAAGATTCTATTCGAGTTCAGCAACTCTGGGTCGATTGGCTGGGTAGCATTGGCCAGTCGACCCAAGCACTCGACCCAGGCTGACAGCAAGGCCAAAAATAGGGATTTGAGGGTCTTCCACTACTCGGAATCAAATGAAACTTTAAACACATATTCTATAACATACCTAGCATGGAAAAATGGCTTTAAATCATATCCCACCAAGCTCTAAGGTCATCAACTAATCTTCTATTCATCAAGGTGCAGTCTCTTCTCTATATCCAACACTGTCTTCAAGTATGGGGCATCATCTTCAATTTCCATAGGTTCGGAGTCGAACACTATATCTTCTACCAATATGGCCCATAGTTGACTTTCACTTCTACTTCGGGTCTTCGGACCTACAATCAAAGAGTATTCGGGTTAAGGTTAGGGCCGGGTTTCACAGAAAGGGAAGTAGCATATGGGGTACCTAGCCATGCAACTCTAGATTCTACCTAGGTATGTCATCCAATAGTTATGATAGTGCTAGAGACATCAGTGAGCATGTGTCCCATACCACAGCCCTCTGATATCCCAAGCTAGGATATCCCAATGGAATACCCCTTCCATCAGAACCACAAACCAATCAACATCAACATATCACATTCATAATCAACAAAGTATAAGTTAAGACAGTACAAACAGCAAGCATATCACAAGATCAACATGCTAAACAAGGTTACAGGAGTCTATGAAAAGAAAGAACAGTAATAACGAGACACTAGATTAGCATGTCAAGTCATACATAAGAATAGGATGTATGTCCTTACTTGTAATATGTAGAATCCTCTAACAGCAATTGAAACTATTATAAGACTTATTTGAAACAGAGAACACCTATATACGGGTTACAAAAGGTAGAAGTTGAATGAATCAAACGGACAAAACCAAAAGTCATGGCACGGAAACCAGCCGGCGCGGCGGCGCAAGGAGCGACCGCCACAGGACCGCCCCAAAAAGAGAGTTTCAACCAAAACTAGCGACATCCGCAACCGAATGAAGATCGAGCCGAATCAAACAACACTCCTATAAACACGGTGATACAAAACCAAACAAAGACACAAATTGGTTATCCGAAACCTCCCTTATTAGATCAACCCTCACGAAACGGGGTCGCGGATCCGATCTCACCAAGATAGCGAAAAGGGGCAAGAGGATCAAGAACAACCAAAGAAAACACAATCACTTATCAAGCAAGGGTGAAGCATAAGTGAACAGGAATCCACCTCAACCGGATCAACATGAAAGCGAGAACCGGACTCTCGACCTGTAGCCCGCGTCTCCACAGCCATCTAACCTCCAAAAACGGTAATCCCGAATAAAATATTCGTAAAATAGGCGAGGGCTACTATTTATAGGAGTCAGGGGGTAAAATAGGGCAACAAAATCCTGTAATCAGGACCAGGCGGTCGCTTGGTTTAATCAATCGCCACTAGCAACCGCCCCCAAGTATATTGCTATACAAGGGTGCTTTGCTCAGGGGGTTGATGCCCAAGGACAACCTAACCCTAATGAAGACATGGGGGAGGTCTTACCTTCATTCCAGATATCTCCAGACATCACTTGCCTTCCAGAAGTCCAACTACCAAGCAAGGCAGACTCTTCATCAAGAGAGTCCAGATCCATGGGTTCAGGGTATGGATCATGGGGTTCTATCCGGACACTCCACAAATTTACCCGGCTAGACCTTCGGGTTCTCGGACCTGCAATACGGATCCTGGGTTAGAAATATGGGGGTTGTTACAACTTGGATCTGTTAGGAATTTCCTAGGGTTTGGGATCTACTTGGTTGAGGGGGAGAGGTTTATTCTTATTTGTAAAAATTTAACCTATTGGGTTCTATTTAGTTAAAGTTTCTTTAGCTACTCATGTGTCAAACATTCATTGATCATTGTCATGATTTATATATATATTTAAAGGTTGAATTGTTCAAATTTATTTCCTCTAGTTATTAAGTTCTCTTATGTATCATGTGATATGTATTAGACTTGACTTGGCTTATATTGTGAGCATTTGTTTAGATTCATGGCCTGTTTTGGTAAGATTTATTTGGTTGGTTCCAGGTTGTCCATTGTGATGGCCGTGAGGCTTTGTTGACTTAGTTTGTCTTGGGTATCACCATGTTTTTCTTTGGAAGATTACACTAGCTTGGTTTTAAGTCTTACTTGTTTTTACATCATATATTGTTATGCTTTTGTTGGCATGGGTAAGTCTATTTGATGGTTTAGCACATCTTGTGGGAGTGTATTCTATGTTTTTTCATTTATCATTGGTATGGTGATTTCCAGGTATGTTTGATTGTTTTATTAGGTTTTTTTTCATTTGTTACATTTTTAGGGAGATGCTGCCCAATTTTTACAGCTCTTGTTCATTTTTTATCTCTATTTTTTAGATGTATGCCTTGCTTGTGCATGTTTGCTATCCATGGTTGTTTGGTCAGAGTTGTGGACATGAGTTGTGGTTTAGGGCTTCTCTACCTGTTGCATAGTGTGCCTATAAGGAGTCTTTTGTTGTTGCATGTGTTTAGGTATTTTGCATGTTTTGTATTTGTCACATCCACCCTAAAATACACCAAGGGGTACCCTATCTGGATTACCCGGGGAGTGATTCATGGTCCAGCCGATCAAGTTTAGGAACGATCATAGCCACTTAGTACAATAATATAGAAGCAAGAACAAATCTTTGTATTCAATTACTTTAATAATAAAAGTCAAGAAAGGACCTCAGAAGGATCACAAAAGAACATCAAAGTGCGGAAAAGATACTAATAAAATACATAGTCAAAAAGCGGAATGAAGGGGGAACCCCACTCTACAATAACAGCGGAAGGTAGATCGAGTAAAAGTAAAGGTTACAACCGGTTCCCAAAATAAAAAAGGGAACAACTAAACTACAGTCTCAACGAATCAAATAAAAGGTCAAAAGAGGATGGGATGATATCCCATCCCTGGCACACAAGTGCAAAACCGAACTGCTCCAGATGAGTACCAATCTCATACTGATAGTCTTCATCAACTTAGTCACCATAACCAGTATTGTGTGAGTCACCAACTTGGTCTTTAGAGTGTTTGGCCATTATAGTCAACAGTAGTAGTACCTGCAGAAAAGACTAACATAATGTGTTGTAAAAGGAGTGAGTTCAAAAGAACTCAGCAAGGCAGTTATTCCATAAAAGATAAGCCATATGATACAATCCATAACATGATGCAATATGATATGAAACACATAATGCAAGTATGATTCTAACTCTATGAATGCTAGTCTCTAAGGTAGACATGCTTTAAGTCATAGCACCACACTTGTGATACCCAGCCCTAATCTAACCCTAACTCTGACCCGGAAACCCGGTTGTTTGTAGGTCCGAAGACCCGGAGTAAAGGAAGAAGCCAACTATGGGCCATCTCAGTAGAAGACATGGTGTTTGACTCTGAACCCATGGATGTTGATGATGGAGTTCCATACTTGGAAGTCTATGCAGATTTGGAAGGAAGCTGCCAGCTGTCTGAAGATGAGATTAGTTGAAGGACTTGGAGTATTATCTGACTTGGTTTGATGGCATTTCTACACACTAGGTATGTCACTTGTTGTGTGTGCAAAAGCCCATAAGGTTTGGAGCCCATTTGATCCTTCATTTCCCCATTTGTCCCTTGTTGACCTACTTGGTCGACTGGGCCAGTCGACCAAGCACTCGACCAACTGTGTGTTAAATCCGAGAAAATCCAATTTTAGGGTTTTTCACTTATATTTAAACCCTACTTCGTGTTTCTTAGCTACAAATGCCTCCTAAACACTTTGTGAACGTGGAAACACCTTTCCAAAACTCTTTTCGGTGATTTCGAAGACTCCTCTACAGATCTGAAGCATCTCATCTCTGATCTGACAATTCAAGGTTAGTATCTCTTCTAAATTTTTAATTTTTCTTTCTTCGATCTTGTTCTTGATTGAGATCAGGAAGAAGATGTTGCATTCTTGCAACCATCTATTCCATGATCTCATTCTATTCTTTGGGTTCTATGATCATCGTCATGATCTTAACCCTAGCCGAATATTTTCTTGAAACCCTGACCCTTGTATGATCTTTCTGGAAACCTTTGGTAACCTCCCATGCGAGGGAAACCTCGTGGGCAATATTTATGTTAATCTAAACTCTTTTCCAATGATTTTCTTATTATTTTCTTGTTAGCAAGCATTCCCTTTCATCTTGTGATCATAGCCTTTTCATGGGAGCCATAAGGTTGAAACCCTAGTTTCTTGGGTCAAATCAAGAACCCATATTTTGACCATGACTTGATGATTTTACCTTCCCATATAGTTCTAATACATTCTAGGAAGTTCCCCTTCAAATTCGGATCAATCCGACTTCAAACGAAGAAGTTATTACCAATCTAAATTCTGCAAATCCGTACTGACTCGATTGGTCGACTGCTTGGTCGACTGGGTCAGTAGACCAAGCACTCGACCAATGATGTCAGTAGCTTCAATTTTTGCTCTGTTTGATTCGTTTGCTCTCTGATCTTTTAGGTATAATGTTGTATCTACGATTGTTAGGAGTTTATTTGCTAAGTTTGGAGTTACTCTCTTTGATCTTTGGATTATCTTCGGCGATAATCAAGGTAAGGACAGTTATTTCATAATAACATAGATCGCATACTCTCTGACTTCTACTTTAAGAAACTATGAGTTTGTTTACTGTTCTTATATTTTATAATTCTGATGTACTACTGTAAGTACAATAGCACTTCACTTATGTTTTCTTTTTCATTATTCAAGTTTATATGAATTGCTTATTACTATATTGTTTAACGATTAGCTTATGCTTTTATATTCTCTTTTATATGATGAAGTGTTGATTGAGTATGTCATGACTGATCTGAGAATGTGTTTGACTAGGTATGGTTTGGGATTGAGAGGTGTCATTTTGACACTTCTGTCCTTGGACATTACCGGAAATAGTATGGGATGTTTTCGGGGTTGCCCATTGACGCTTTCCCGAATCATTGGTTGTCACACCTAGGGTTATCTAGCAGTGTTTGGCTAGGATGTCCCCGTTATATCAGACCTGAATCGGAAGGGTATTGAGACCGAACGACCCGTGGTAGTAATGTGATTCACGGGCGCTCAAGACCGGTAACCAACCCGTGAGAGGATGGGAATCATATTGTGGGGGCCATTTATTGGAGGGTTGCATATGGATAGACTTGGGCTCATGGGAGCTCGAGACCGGTGAGTTATATCTGTGAGAGGACATGAGAGCTTCCGGTTTACCATATGTGGATAACCAATAGGGTTGATGAGTCCGTATTTGAGAGAGTCTGATACACTGACTCTAGTGTGAAGGATACCGGAAAGGATCCCAAGAGGGGAGGAATGGACGTATCTGGATTTGAGTTGATGTAACTGAGTAGATGACTTGCATTGGATTAGGCTTTACCCTGACATGCGCTAGTACTTAGACCAATGGTGATATGAGAGAGAGGTGACTTAACCCCCAGCCATGGACTATCCGAGAGGGATGAAGGAGCCACTACCAATCGGCGTTGTGAGATGAGACCTACCCAAAGAAGTACGGTGCTATGACTTAAAGCATGTCTGCTAATAGAGACCAGCATACATAGAGTTTAGATGCATACATACATTATTTGTTTCATACTGCATTGCATCTTGTTATGTTCTGATATATGTTATTTATGCTGTTATAAGTTAACTTGCCTTACTGAGTTCAATTGAACTCACTCCTTTTTGTACAATCTTTTGTTTAGATTATTCTATAGGTACTGATTACTATGAAGAACAGTACGACGAATCGCAAGCCAAAGAAGCGTACTACACGGAAGGTGTTGGCGACAATCAAGATTACACTGATGATCCCTCGAGGGATCACGTTGCGTACTACGATTAGACATAACGTGGAATTGGAACATCTATGTTGGATTGATGAAATCCACTATTTTGAAGATGTCATCTATAGATTAGAAAACACGTAGTTTACTTTGAACATTCTATTCTTGCTTTTCTTTTGGAAACAGTTGTAATTCTTTTTAGACTTACGCACTACTTTTCCCCTGTAGCTGTGGAGTGAGTTTCCACCTCTCTCTACTCTATTTTGATATCTTCGGATATTTGGTATCATTTTCCGCACTCTGATTATATTGATTATTCATTTCCTGATTTGAATCTTTTGTTTATAATATTAAAACCTTGATTATTTCCTGTTTATGATTATGTTATTGTATATGTGGGAGGATGATTTCCTCGCTACTTGATCTTCGGGGCTGTGGATCACACTCCCAGGTATGCCAATTAGGGTACCGGCTGGGGGGATGTAACTGAGTAGATGACTTGCATTGGGCTAGGCTTTACCCTGACATGCGCCAGTACTTAGACCAATGGTGATGTGAGAGAGAGGTGACTTAACCCCCAGCCATGGACTGTCCGAGAGGGATGAAGGAGCCACTACCAACTGGCATTGTGAGATGAGACCTACCCAAAGAAGTACGATGCTATGACTTAAAGCATGTCTGCCAATAGAGACCAGCATACATAGAGTTTAGATGCATACATACATTATCTGTTTCATATTGCATTGCATCTTGTTATGTTCTGATATATGTTATTGATGCTATTATTAGTTAACTTGCCTTACTGAGTTCAATCGAACTCACTCCTTTTTGTACAATCTTTTGTTTAGATTATTCTACAGGTACTGATTACTATGAAGAACAAGTCGACGAGTTGCAACCCGAAGAAGCGTACTACACGCAAGGTGTTGGCGACAATCAAGATTACACTGATGATCCCTCGAGGGATCACGTTGCGTACTACGATTAGACATAATGTGGAATTGGAACATCTATGTTGGATTGATGAAGTCCACTATTTTGAAGATGTCATCTATAGATTAGAAAACACGTAGTTTACTTTGAACATTCTATTCTTGCTTTTCTTTTGGAAACAATTGTAATTCTTTTTAGACTTACGCACTACTTTTCCGCTGTAGCTGTGGAGTGAGTTTCCACCTCTCTCTCTACTCTATTTTGATATCTTCGGATATTTGGTATCATTTTTCGCACTTTGATTATATTGATTATTCATTTCCTGATTTGAATCTTTTGTTTATAATATTAAAACCTTGATTATTTCCTGTTTATGATTATGTTATTGTATATGTGGGAGGATGATTTCCTCGATACTTGATCTTCGGGGCTGTGGATCACACTCCCGGGTATGCCAGTTAGGGTACCGGCTGGGGGGATGTGACAAAGTGGTATTAAAGCCCAAAGTTCAAGGAAATCCTAACCATAGAAAACAGTAACAGAACATTCCTGAGTCATAGATCCAGAAGTGACTCATCTACTCTTAGAAGTGAATAATAGAACACTTGGATTAGAAACTTGTTTAATGAAGCATAACTAAATATTTATGAATAATGCACAATAATTATATTTTAACAACTGTCATGTAATGCAATAAAAGAAAAGTGCATAATACACAATAATAAAGTGAAACAAAATGAACTTCATTAACTTTAAGAAAAGTTTACATTTGAAAAGCATAAAGGGAAATCCTAAGTACAATTTATCTAGGTGATCTCCTCTGATCTCTGAATGCTCTGAAGTCCTCGGCCATCTGAGTAATCTGTGATTCTATCCTATCTTGCCGTGACTCCATCCTCTCGTACATCTTCTCCTGTTTGACCTCCATCCTCTCTAGCATGGAAGTCATCAATCTCATCTGTGCACCTAGATCCGAAGTCTCTGAAACTGAGTGTGAAGGGCCTCCTGTCTCGAAGTGTGGTGATCTGGGAATCTCATGATACTCAAGATCAGCCTCATGCATCTCTGTATCCTCCGCTTGATCATCAGAATCTGGACCAGCATCACCCTCATCTGCTGGAGCCTCATCCTCATCCTCATCTGTATCCTCCTCACCATCTGGACCCGGAGATATCACAGTCTGAGTGAGCCTCATCTGCCTAATAGTCCTAGTCCCACTGGCATATCCCAGTGAACCAGTAAGCTCCTCTGTGTCCTCCAAACTAACCCCGAAGTGTCGGAAGATCAATGTCAGTAGTCTCCCAAAGCAAAGGTTCCTCATGCTCGAACGTGCCACCAGATCTATCATGATCTGCTGAATGATGCAGGACAAGTCTATCTAAAAGCCTGTGTAGATGCGGTAGATGACTACGGCCTCCATCACAAAAACCCGGTTGTGATGTCCAGCCTTCGGTATGATGTTTCGACCAACAATGCGACCAATGATCCTAGCCGAATCTGTCATTTGTCCACTGTCTCTCGGAAGGTAACACCCTGAGTCATCCCAGAGAGTGGCGCATATCTCATGAAGCTCGTAGGGCATCAAGAATCGGTCTACCTCTGCCCCGATGGGTATTCATAAGCACTGTCGTGGATAGTGTGGCACATGGAGAATATGTGCTAGTGCCCTGGTAGAGAAGCGGATCTCGTGTGTCTCTCGACCTGCTCTCGAGAATGAGTCTGAAAGGATGACCTGGTCCTCTGGCCTCCTCGATGGAAGTAAGGTTGCTGAAGAACAACCTCACAAGTTCTGGATAGACGGGCAAATCCGCCGTGAAGAGATGAGTCCATGCCTGTGTGTTGAATCTCTGTCGGATTCGGAATACCCTCTGCTCTCGAAGGTGAAGAAGTCGCCCATACTCTATGTGGTAGTACTCGAAGAATGCCTAGTACAGGAACTCTGCCTGTGGTGTGTCGAAGCGATCGAGTCGTATGACCTATGCTCTAGGCTGAGCTGGCACTCGACCTCTACCTCGCCTAGCTCCAACTATCTTGCCTCTGCCTCGTCCACCTCTCTGCATGGTGTGATGTCTGTGAAAAAGATAAAAGACATTACATGTTAGTGTTGTTTCGAAAATTCAGTTAGAAGGACATTTTCGTAATTTTCATCAAAATTGAAAATTTTGGGGAAATGCAAATTGAACATACTAGCATGTGCGCAATACTTGGAATTGCATGGCTATGAAGTTTATTTGAAGAAAATCGATCGAAATCTCAGTCTAAAGTTGAAAATTCAGCAAGAAGGAATTTGAGGATTTTGCATTTTAGGTCAAATTGGGTTTTTGAAAATTTTGAAATTGGTAAGATCAAAGTACATGTTCACGTTCACAATATCATTTTGAGCATGTAGCAATTGATTTCGTGTGAAAACTCCAAGCGGTTTGAGAGAAATCAAAATTTTTCTAAAGTTAACGATTTCAGTACGAAAGCGATGTGAAAGTGCAAGATTGTGTTAGAACTTGTTGTTCAAGCATGGAGTTGTGCTAAAAACCTAGGGAACATGTTTCTAAGTGTTCCTAAGCATGATTTCTAGCAATAGACACAAGTAAAACATGGATTTTGTTGAAATGCAAGCATGAGAAGATGAAAATGAGAATGGGAATGAAGATTTACCTTGTGTGAAGATGAATGAGTGTTGTAGTGATGTTGTTGAAGCACCAAACTACTTGGGAAACACATAGGAATGCTTTAGCACCTCTTCCCTAGAGCTCCCTCTCAAGTTGGCAAAGTTTGGAATGAGTTTGAATGGGATTTTGGCACTTAAAACCTTGAAATTCACGTCTGTAAGCCTTGGTCGACTGATTGGTCGACTGGACCACTCGACCATGCACTCGACCAAAGGACCCAGTAGCTCCAAGTGCTGTTGGATTTTGGAAAAATATGATTTTTGTCCTATGATTGATTGTTTGATGACTAAATGGATGTATCTAAGCATGATTTAAGATTCTTAATCATTTGGACTTGTGGATTATGTCGAAACTTCGGAATTCTGTGTTTTTGACATTTTGGTTTTTGCAGTATGGTTACGTTAAGAAGTGGGCGTGGTGAATCCAGTGGTCACGGAAGTGACGAGATACCAATCGGTGGTCATGATCAGTAGACCAACACTGGTGACCAAGGTACTCCTAATATACTTGGTGCCCCGAATGTCGGAAGCTTTTGTGATATTGCCAATATTATGGGCAATATGATGCAGCAGCAAGCAGCTCAGTTCAATCAGATGTTGACGGGTTTCATGATTCTGCATAATGAGACTCGTGCCGGTGTCAATGGAAATCCTCATGCCACAGTTCTGAATGCAGGAGGATTAGCCGGAACTCCTCATACTCGTTTGATGGAGAGTTTTCTGAAGATGCAAGTTCCCAACTTCACTGGAGTATCCAAGGATATCTTGTTTCCTAACAAGTGGCTACGTGAGTTGGAAAAAGCTTTTAGACACCTGCAATGTACTGAAGCCCAGAAGATTTTGTTTGCCGAGCAGAAGTTGCAACATAAAGCTGACGCTTGGTGGACTTCCACCCGGCTTGTTTTGGAAGGTTTGCATGCTGGCGTTGTGTTGTGGGATTTGTTCAAGGAAGCTTTTTGCAAGAACTACTTCCCTGGAGCTGTGAAGGATGCGAAGGAAGTTGAGTTTATGGCTCTTACTCAAGGATCTTTGTTCATGTTGGAATACCAACAGAAGTTCGAGGAGCTTCACTTCTTTGCTCCCGACTCTTTGAAGGTTGACATTGCCAAAGCGAAGAAATTCTTCAAGGGATTACGACCTGCAATCAGGGCATTTCTCACCATTCAGCCTACTAAAAGTTATTCCCAAGTGGTGCAGAATGCCAAGAAGATGGAAGAAACTGAGAAAGAGAATGCTAGAGTGCAAAGACCCTGGTAGCCAAGAAAATCCTGGATTTGCCGATCGAACTGATCGACGTTTTGTGAGACCTACGCCATACCCTACTCCTGCTTTTTAGTCTAGGAGTGTAGGTTAGAGCTCTGGATTTCGTCACCGAACAAGAGGGAATATGCAATGATAGTGTATTGATCTATAGAGGACTTCAAAACCCTAATAACATCAAGTCTTCAAGTCATAAAATAGGAAACAAAAACTTACCATAAATAGGTCAGTCAAGGTTCTTGGAGAAATCATGATAAATTCATGGAAGAGAAACTATAGAATGATGGATTACTAATCTGATAAAGAATTCATGGAAAACATGTGTAGATCTTCTAGAAAAACAGATCTAAGATTGAAGAACTTTGAATTTAAAAAGGGAAAGAAGATGAAGACATGGTTTCCTTCAAAAGCAAGTGATGATCTTGATTAAGATCATCCATCAAGCCTTAAATCCTTAGGAAAAGAGAGAAGATGAGTAGAGTGATGGTTGCAACAAAGATGCAACATCAACTCCACTGTTCTCAAATAGAAAAGGAAAGAAAAACTATAGAAAACCAAAGATAGAGAAGAGAGGAGGATGATCACATACCTTATGATGCAAAAGCAAGAGAATTGACGAAGATCCAACAAGAAAACCACCAAGGATGCGAAGGAGATGACTTGAGGAGAGCTCTGGTTTGTTCCAGGAAGTTTGGAGGCACAAAAGAAGAATTAGACTCCAAGTTGGGCTTAAATAGAGCAGCCAAGACCTAATTCAGCAAAACAGATCTCATTGGTCGACTGGCCCAGTCGACCAAGCAGTTGACCAATCAGGACAGCAAGTCCAAAATAGGGAATTGAAGGCTTAGATCAAATCCAAACTTGAAGGGGTTTTGCACACACACCAAGTGGTTTACCTAGTATGTAGAAATGCCTTTGAACCAAGTCAGGAAGTACTCCAAGTCCATCAAATAATCCCATCTTCATCAGGGTGCAGTTTCCTTTTCAGTCTTGAACAAGTTTCCATAAATGGAACACTGTCATCAACTCCCATGGATTCTAAGCCAAACACCAAGTCTTCCACTGAGATGGCCCATAGTTGATTTCTTGCTTTACTTCGGGTTGTCGAACCTACAAACAATAGGGTATCCGGGTCAAGGTTAGGGTTGGGTTTCACATTCTCCCCCCCCCTTAAAAGAAATTTCGTCCTCGAAATTGAAAGCGTACCTGAACTTCCAAAGAGGTGAGGAAACTTCTCCTTCATACCTTCTTCCTTCTCCTAAGAAGCTTCTTCAGGGGTATGGTTCCTCCACCGAATCTTCACCAAAGGAATGGTGCTATTCCGTAGTTGCTTGTCCTTCTTATCCAAGATTTTGGTTGGCTCTTCATCATAGGTAAGATCAGCACTAATTCCTTCGGGTGCTTGCTGTAAAATGTGTTCCAGGTTCTCTATGTACTTTTGAAGCATTGAAACATGAAACACATTATGAACTCCACCAAGAGATGGAGGCAAAGCCAAACGATACGCAACCGGTCCAACCTTCTCCAAAATCTCAAAATTTCCAATGAAACGGGGGCTAAGCTTACCCTTAACATTGAATCTCATCACACCCTTCATTGGTGAAACCTTCAAGAAAACTTTTTCTTCAACTTGAAATTCCAAATCGGTCCTTCTCTTATCAACATTGGATTTTTGTCTTGACTGGGCAGGCTTAATCCTTTCTCTGATCATATCAACCATTGCGCTCGTAGCTTCAATCATTTCAGGACCTAAGACCTTTCTTTCACCAGTCTCAGTCCAGTACAATGGTGTCCTACAAGTATTACCATACAAAGCCTTGAATGGAGCCATGCCTATTGTTGATTGATAATTGTTGTTATATGCAAACTCTACCAAAGCTAAGTGTTCATCCCAATTACCACCCATATCCACAACACAGGATCTGAGCATGTCTTCCAAGGTCTGAATTGTTCGCTCAGATTGTCCATCCAACTGTGGGTGATGAGCCATACTCAAATTCAATTGGGTTCCCAAGGCTTTCTGCAAACTGTTCCAAAACCTTGAGGTGAACCTAGGATCACGATCAGAAACAATACTTACTGGCACTCCGTACAGACTTACTACATTGTCCACATAAAGCCTAGCTAGCTTATCCAAAGTATGAGTGATCTTCATAGGAATGAAATGGGCTGATTTGGTCAACCTATCAACAGTCACCCATACAGTGTCATTGCCTTTACTTGTCCGAGCCAAGCTAGTCACAAAGTCCATAGAGATATCTTCCCACTTCCAACTAGGAATATGAAGGGGTTGAAGTAATCCAGATGGAGGTTGACAAACGACTTTCACACGCTGGCAAGTCTCACACTTGGCAACAAAATCATCAACGTCAGCCTTCAAACCAATCCACCAAAAATGTTCCTTCAAGTCCTTGTACATCTTGGTGCTTCCAGGGTGTTATGTAAAGATTGACTAGTGTGCTTCCTTCAATATTTCTTTCTTAATTTCCTCATTTGCTGGCACACAAAGTCTACCTTTAAACAATAAAGCACCATCCATGGATATACCGAAGTCGAGGTCCGACTCAGGATTCGAAGAAATCTTCTCAACCTTGTCCTTAAATTCTTGATCAGAATTCTGTAGAGCAACAATCCTATCTCTGAGGGTAGATCTTGCTGTCATGGCAGAAAGAACAAAATCTGAATCCTCAGGGACAACTTCCAAATCAAAACTTGCAATTGAAGACAGCAAGGGTTGACTCAGAGCATTCAATTCCAAAGCTTTCTTCTGACTCTTCCTACTAAGAGCATCAGCAACAATGTTTGCCTTACCAGGGTGATACTGAATATCACAGTCATAATCAGAGACTAGTTCCAACCATCTTCTTTGCCTCATGCTCAACTCCTTTTGGGTAAAGAAGTATTTCAAACTTTTATGATCCGTGAATATAGCAATCTTCTCACCATAGAGGTAATGTCTCCAAATCTTCAAAGCGAAGACAACAGCGGCAAGTTCTAAATCATGAGTGGGGTAATTCCGCTCATAATCTTTCAATTCCCGAGAAGCATAGGCTACGACCTTACCATGTTGCATCAGCACGCAACCCAAACCAATCTTCGACGCATCGGTATAGACTGTCATACCGCCGGAACTATGAAGTATAGTCAGGACCGGGCCACTTGTCAATCTATCTTTCAACTCTTGGAAATTCTTCTCACAAGCGTCAGACCAAACAAACTTCTCTTCTTTCCTGGTCAGTTTAGTCATAGGAGCAGCCAACCGAGAAAAGTTCTCAATAAACCTTCTGTAGTATCCTGCCAATCCAAGTAAACTTCTTATTTTCGTAACAATCTTCGGTCTTTCCCAATCAGCCACT
This sequence comes from Hakea prostrata, assembly GCF_041222555.1. NCBI lineage: Eukaryota > Viridiplantae > Streptophyta > Magnoliopsida > Proteales > Proteaceae > Hakea > Hakea prostrata. Next base: position 39,246,487 of record NC_142602.1, on the reverse strand, counting down.
GCTTGAACTTTTTTGGGATCAACGCGAATACCTTCAGCTGAAACCTCATGGCCGAGAAATACTACTCTTTTGAGCCAAAAATCACACTTGATGAACTTAGCGTAAAGCTTCTTTTCTCGTAGTCTTTGCAAAGTGAAACTTAGATGCCTTGCATGCTCTTCTTCATTCTTCGAATAGATCAAGATGTTGTCGATGAAAACAATCACAAAATTATCAAGCACATCATGAAATACTCGGTTCATGAACACCGCAGGAGCATTAGTCAATCCGAAAGGCATGACTCTGAACTCATAATGTCCATACCTCATTCTGAAAGCTGTCTTGAAGATATCGCTTGACTTCACTTTCAACTGGTGATATCCAGATCTCAAGTCAATCTTCGAGAACACTGTTGCACCCTTCAACTGATCGAAGAGATCATCAATTCTGGGTAGCGGGTATCTATTCTTGATGGTCAACTTGTTCAACTCACGGTAGTCAATGCATAGACGCATACTACCATCCTTCTTAACAAACAAAACCGGAGCTCCCCAAGGTGATACCCTAGGTTGTATAAAACCTCTATCTATGAGCTCATTCAACTGGTTTTGTAGTTCCTTCAGTTCGGTAGGAGCCATTCTATACGGAGCTTTAGATACCAGAGCGGCACCAGGGATGAGATCAATAGAAAACTCAACATCCCTATCTGGAGGCACTCCAGATAGATCATCAGGGAAGACATCAACAAAGTCACAGACAATCTTGACTTTGTCAACTCTCTTCTCTACTTTACCCTTGCCTTCAGATGAAGCATCATCCACTAATGCGTAGACTTGCATCAGTGTTGACATGATCTTCTTACCAATCCTTCTTCTCTCACCTTGAAATTCAAAGACTGGACTTGCACAGATCTGGAACTGAATTTTGCTCGAAGAAAAAAGAAATACAGCTTTGTGGGCTGTCAACCAATCGATTCCCAAAATGATATCAAAGTCATTCATATCGAGAAGTACCAAATTGGCTTCCAAGTTCTTCTCACCAATCAAAACTGAACATTTAAATAACCCCATATCTAGTTTCACAGTAGGACTAGTAGGTGTACTAATTAGTAAACAACTAGATAATTTCTCAGGCGTTAGGTCAATCTTCTTGATGAATGCAGATGATATGAACGAATGAGATGCACCCGTATCAAATAAGACAAATGCAGGAATAGAAGCGACTAACAATGTACTTGTAATCACATTATGGCTTGCATCCTGTTCAGTACCAGAAATACTGAACACTCTACCGGAGGGAGGAGCAGGAGCATTCTTCACTAGAGGAGTTGACTGCTGGACAAGCTTTTTCGGACAGGCACGAGCAAAATGACTAGCTTGCTTATAGAAAAAGCAAACAGGATTGCTAGGTCCCACTGGAGTAGCTGCAACTGGGGGCTTCGGAACCAAGGGCCTAGGATTTACATTCACAGGCCTAACATTCGCATTCAACGGTGGTTGATTTCCGCCATACTGTCTAAATTGGCCGGGCTACTGAAAACCAGGGCTCTGACCTACACTCCTAGGTTGGAAAGCAGGAGTGGGGTAGGGTGTAGGACTCACAAAGCACCGATCATTACTATCCACCAAACCAGGATTCCTGGGCTGCCAGCTTTGCACATGTGCACTCTCCTTCTCAATTTCTTCCCACTTCTTCGAGTTCTGCACCACTTGAGCATAGCTCTCTATAGGCTGGACAGTGAGGTATGCTTTAATGGCAGGCGCAGTCCTTTAAAGAAGTTCTTCGCTTTGGCGATGTCAAGCTTCAAGGAGTCTGGAGCAAAGAAGTGAAGCTCCTCAAACTTTTGTTGGTACTCCGACACAGACAAGGACCCCTGCGTAAGAGCCATAAATTCAGCCTCCTTCGCATCTTTCACCGCTTTCGGGAAGTAGTTCATGCAAAAAGCTTATTTGAACAAATCCAAAGATACAACACCCGCATGCAAACCTTCCAAAATAGGCCGAGTGGAGGTCCACCAAGCGTCATTTTCATGTTGCAACTTCTCTGCAAATAGAATCTTTTGGGCTTCAGAACATTGTAGATGTTGAAAAGCCTTCTCCAACTCACGAAGCCACTTGTTAGGAAACAAGACGTCTTTGGACACTCCAGTGAAGGTGGGCACTTGCAGTTTCAGGAAACTCTCCACCAGATGTGTATGAGGAGTTCCGGCCAACCTTTCCGCATTCGGGACTACAGCATGGGGAACCCTGTTAGCACCAGCACGAGTCTCATTGTGTAGAGTCATGAAACCCACCAGCATCTGATTGAACTGGGCTGCTTGTTGCTGCATCATATTGCCTATAATGTTGGCAATATCGTGGAAACTATCGACGTTCGGGGCATTGGGTATGTCATGAGTACCCTGTTCGCCAGTGTTGGTCTGCTGATCAAAACCACCATTGGGTATCTCACCACCTCCGAGGGGTATCTCACCATGACCATTGCTACTGGATCCACCACGTCCACTTCTCAAAGTAACCATTCTGCAAAAACCGAAAACATCAAAAACACCGAATTTCGAAGTTTCATCATAATCCACAAGTCCAAATGATTTGAAAATTTAAATCATGTTTAAATACATCCATTTAGTCATCAAACAATAATCCATAGGACAAAAATCACATTTTCCAAAAATCCAACAGAAAATGAGGTCAATGGGTCCATTGGTCGATTGATTGGCCGACTGACCCAATCGACCAATGCTCACAGAATACGAAAAATCGTATTTTAGGCCTCATTTCCTCATTCCAACTTCATTCTAAACATTTCAAAAACGAGTGGGAGCTCTAGGGAAAGGTTTCTAAAGGTCTTCTAAGTGTTCTACGAGATATTTGGTGTTTCAACAACTACACCACACCACACATTCATCTCATACAAGGTAAATCCATCGTCTCTTCTTTCAAATACAACTTCTCATGCTTACATTTCCATAGAAACCATGTTTTACTTGTATCCATTGCTAGAAATCATGTTTAGGAATACTCATATTCCCTAGGTTTTAAACACAATGCCATGCGCAGACGACAAGTTCTAACACATTCTTGCACTTTCACAACGTTTTCGTAACTGAAATCGTTAACTTTAGAAAAATTTCGATTTCTCACAAACCGCTTGGAGTTTTCGCACGAAATCAAATGCTACATGCTTGCAATGATATTGTAGATATGTCCGTTAATTTTGATTTGACCAATTCCAACTTTTCAAAAATTCAATTTTGCCCTAATTTGCAAAAATCCCTTAATTTCTTCTTGCTGAATTTTCAACTTTTAACCAAGTTTTCGATCGATTTTTCTCAAATAAACTTCATGAACATGCAATTCCAAGTATTGTGCACATGTTAGTACCTTCAAATCGAATTTTCCCCAAACTTGAAATTTTCCAAAAAATTACGAAAATGCCCTTTTAGTTGAAACCTTGAAATGGCACTAACTAGCAATGTCCTTTGTCTTTTCCACAAACATACACTATGCCGAGAGGAGGGCGAGGACGAGGATGAGGTCATATGGTAGGGGCACTTAGAGGTAGAGGTCAGATACCTTCACAGCCTAGATAGGAGGTTCGACGGGCAGACAGATTTGATACTCCATAGGCCGAGTTTCTATACAAGGCCTACTTCAGTTATTGCAGTATCGAGTTTAGACGTCTACTTCACCTACGACAACTCAGGGTGTTTAGGATTTAGCAGAGATTTGACACTATGGAGTGGACTCATCTCTTCACTGAGGATCTGCCAGTATATCCAGAGTTAGTGAGGTTGTTCTTTAGCAACCTTACATGTACAGAGGAGTCTAGAGGTCCAGGACATCCTCTTCGATTAGTCCTCAGGAGCAGGGTTCTTCAGACACGGATCCGCTTCTCCACGAGGGCATTGGCTGAGATCCTACGGGTACCTTACTATCCACAGCAGTGCATTTGGATACCTACGGGAGCAGGGATAGACAGTTACTTGCTGCCGTACGAGCTACATGAGATATGCACCACCCTATGGGATGATCGTCGATGCTATACTCCACAGAACAGTGGGCAGATGATAGATTCGGCCAAAACATTATGCCGAAGGCCGGACATCACCATCGGGTCACAGTGATGGAGGCCTTGGTTATCTATTGCATTTACTTGGGCTTCCAGATAGACTTGTCTTACATCATTCAGCAGGTCATGCTGGATCTGGTACTACATCCTAGTATGCGGAACCTTTGCTATGGGAGGCTTCTGACTTTGATCTTTCGGCACTTCGGAGTGAGTTTTGAGGATACACCGGTGGTCACCGGAGCACTGGGGTATACGATCGGGACTAGGACCATCCAACAGATGAAGCTGAAATAGACAGAGAGATCTCCTGGTCCAGAGGGTGAGGATGACGAGACAGAGGAGGAGAGGGATGAGTCTGATGATGGAGGAGAGGATGTCGGCCCTGATAGTGACGATCAAGCTGGAGATGACACAGAGATGCATGAGGCTAAGCCAGAGCATCACGAGATTCCTCCTTCATCACACTTTGAGGTAGGTGGCCCGTCTCATGCAGTTCCAGAGACTTCAGATCTAGGTGCACAGATGAGATCGATGACTTCCATGTTGGAGAGGATGGGAGTCAGACAGGAGGAGATGTTCAGCACCATAGAGATGAGGCAGGAGAGGATAGAGCATCAGGTGACTCAACTAGCAGAGGAGTTCAGGGCTTTCAGAGACCAGGGCAGATCACCTAGATAGACAGTACTTTAGGATTTCCATTTATGCATTATCAGATGTAATCGTTGTAGAAACTTTTGAAATTAATGAAGTTCACTTTGTTTCACTTTATTATTGTGTATTATGCTCTTTTCTTTTATTGTATTAAGTGACATTTGTTTAAGTATAATTATGGTATGTTATTCCAAAAGTCCAGTTATGCTTTATTAATTAAGTTTTTAATCCAAGTGTCCTATTATTCACTTCTAAGAGTAGATGAGTCATTTCAGATCTATGACTCAAGAATGTTCCGTTATTGTTTTTTGTGGTAAGGATTTCACTTAAACTTTGGGCTCTGATACCACTCTGTCACATCCACCAACTGGTACCCTACCTGGCATACCCAAGTTTGTGATCCACAGCCCCGAAGATCAAGTATCGAGGAAATCATCCTCCCACATAAACAATAACATAATCAAGAACATAAATAATCAATGTGCAAAGTATAAATGAGAGATCCACAAAAGAAAGGAAATAAAATCATGTATCATCAGAGTACGAAAGGTAACAAAAATGTCAAGATCATAAAGTAAAGTGAGGCGAAAATCTCACTCTATCAACAGCGAAAAAGTAGTTCCAAAAAGAAAGGAAAAGAGATCAAAACTAATCCCAATAACAAGTGCAATGAGTAACTAAATCATTTTCAATCTTATAGAGAACATCTCTATAAGTGTAAATCTCAAAAATAGCACAAGGGCGCTTCCACTTAACAACGGACTAAGCATTGTACGCAGCATGACCACCCGCGGAATCTTCAATGTAATCATTGTAACCGCAATCACCTTCTTGGAGATATGCCTCCTCTCCCTGCGCTTCTTCATACGAGCAGTCATAATACTCTGAGCCTGTAGAGAAATCTAACAATACATAGCACAAAAGGAGTGAGTTTCAAAAGAAACCCAGGAAGGCAATTAATCCATAATAACATAAATGATAGGATTTCAAAGCAAAGTATGATGCAATGTGACATGAAACATATGATGCATTATGATTTTAACTCTATGTATGCTCGTCTCTATTGGCAGACATGTTTTAAGTCATAACACCATACTTTCTTTGGGAAGGTCTCATCACACAACGTCGTTTGGTAGTGGGTCCGGCATCCCTCGGGACATTCCATGGCTGGGGTTTAGGTCATTGCTCTCTCACATCACCATTGGTCTAAGTACTGGCGCATGTCAAGGTTAAAGCCTAGCCAAATGTGAGTCTTCTACTTAGTTACATCAACTCAGTTCCAGATACGTCCATTCCTCGCCCCTGGCGATCCTTTCCGGTATCCTTCACACTAGAGTCCTCAAAGTCCCTGACTACGGACTCATCAACCTTATTGGTTATCCACATATGGTAAACGGGAAGCTCTCATGTCCCCTCACGGGTTGGTTATCGGTCTTGAGCGCCCATGAGCCCAAGTCTATCCATATGCAACCCTACCAATGAATGACCTCTTTCGAGTATCCACAATGTGATCCATGTCCTCTCACGGGTTGGTTACCGGTTTTGAGCGCCCATGAGTCCCCATTGCTACCACGGGTCGTTCGGTCTCAATACCCTTCCGACTAGGGTCTGATATAATGGGACATCTTAGTCAAACACTTCTAGACAGCCCTAGGTATGACAATCAACAGTTTAGGAAGGTGTCAAAGGGCATCTCCGGAAACATCCCATAATATTCCTGTTGATGTCTATGGACAGAAGTGTCAAAAGGACACCTCCCCTTTCCAAACCATACCTAATCATTCACAACCATAAATCAATCATATCACAATTATAGTAACTCCCCATATGGAAAGTAATCAAGAACATGATCCAACTCATATATAATTGGCAAGTAAAGTCATACATGAACTAATTAATATAAACAAGTAATGCTACTGTAATTAGAGTAGTTGCATCAGTAGTACATCAATATAAGAATCTATCTATGGAAATAAATCAAAGAGATTCAAATAAGGGAAACTAAATCATGCAATCTATGTAATTAAAGAAATAACTATCCTTACCTTAAATAACTCGCAAAGAATCCCGAGAATCAAGGAAGATCTTTTCTAAACTTGGAAGGGGATCCTCGACAGTGTACATACCTTATTAGGGAAGATCTCCAGAAGATAGGAATCAAATCAACCAAAAATAAACCAAAACAGAGGCTACTGTCTTCATTGGTCGATTGATTGGTCTACTGACTCAATCGACCAACCAGTCGACCAACAGAGTCAGTGACAGACAAAATCAGAGATTTCTGATTCGAAATCCGAATTTTGTGATTTGAATCGTCACCAAACAAGAGGGAATATGCAATGATAGTGTATTGGTCTATAGAGGACTTCAAAACCCTAATAACATCAAGTCTTCAAGTCACAAAATAGGAAACAAAAACTTACCATAAATAGGTCAGTCAAGGTTCTTGGAGAAATCATGGCAAATTCATGAAAGAGAAACTATAGAATGATGGATTACTAATCTGATAAAGAATTCATGGAAAACAGGTGTAGATCTTCTAGAAAAACATATCTAAGATTGAAGAACTTTGAATCTAAAAAGGGAAAGAAGATGAAGACATGGTTTCCTTCAAAAGCAAGTGATGATCTTGATTAAGATCATCCATCAAGCCTTAAATCCTTAGGAAAAGAGAGAAGATGAGTAGAATGATGGTTGCAACAGAGATGCAACATCAACTCCACTATTCTCAAACAGAAAAGGAAAGAAAAACTATAGAAAACCAAAGATGGAGAAGAGAGGAGGATGATCACATACCTTATGATGCAAAAGCAAGAGAATTGACGAAGATCCAACAAGAAAACCACCAAGGATGCGAAGGAGATGACTTGAGGAGAGCTCTAGTTTGTTCCAGGAAGTTTGGAGGCACAAAAGATGAATTAGACTCAAAGTTGGTCTTAAATAGAGCAGCCAAGACCTAATTTAGCAAAACAGATCTCATTGGTCAATTGATGGGTCGACTGGCCCAGTCGACCAAGCAGTCGACCAATCAGGACAACAAGTCCAAACTTGAAGGGGTTTTGCACACACACCAAGTGGTTTACCTAGTATGTAGAAATGCCTTTGAACCAAGTCAGGAAGTACTCCAAGTCCATCAAATAATCTCATCTTCATCAGGGTGCAGTTTCCTTTTCAGTCTTGAACAAGTTTCCATAAATGGAACACTGTCATCAACTCCCATGGATTCTAAGCCAAACACCAAGTCTTCCACTGAGATGGCCCATAGTTGATTTCTTGCTTTACTTCGGGTTGTCGGACCTACAAACAACAGGGTTTCCAGGTCAAGGTTAGGGTTGGGTTTCACAAAGCTAGTCACAAAATCCATAGTAATGTCTTCCCATTTCCGACTAGGTACAGGAAGAGGCTGCAATAACCCTGATGGCGGTTGTCAAACTACTTTCACACGTTGACAGGTGTCACACTTCGCCACAAAATCTTCTACATCATTCTTCAAACCAATCCACCAAAAATATTCTCTTAAATATCTATACATCTTTGTACTTTTTGGGTGCACTGTGAAAATTGACTGATATGCTTCTCTCAGAATCTCTTTCTGAATTTCTTCAATTGCTGGCACACACAATCTTCCTCTAAAAGTCAATGCACCGTCAGTAGACATATAGAAATCGGGTTCCGCATCAGGATTAGAAGAAATCTTCTCAATCTTCTCCTTCAATTCTAGATCTAAACCTTGTAAAGCAATAATCCTGTCTCTTAAGGTGGATCTTATTGTCATAGCAACAAACATCACTTCGGATCCTTCATGAACAAATTCCAGACCGAGTTCTTAAATAGACCACAACAGCGGTTTACCCAAAGCATTCAAATCAAGTTCTTCTCACTTACTCTTTCTACTAAGAGCTTTAGCAACCACGTTAGCTTTTCCAAGATGATATTGGATATCGCAATCATAATCCTTTACTAGTTCCAACCATCTTCTTTGCCGCATATTCAACTCTTTTTAAGTGAAATAATAATTCAAACTCTTGTGATCGGTGTAGATTGCAATTCTTTCTCCAAAAAGATAGTGACGCCAAATCTTTAAAGCAAACACCACAACTGCTAACTCCAAATCATGAGTAGGGTAGTTTCGCTCATAGTCCTTCAATTGCCTTGAGTTATACACGACTACTTTCCCATGTTACATCAAAACGCAACCCAAATCAATCTTGAATGCATAAGTCTAGACTGTCAAACCGCGAGAGTCATTTGGTATAGTCAACACTGGGGCATTGTCAATCTATTTTTCAGCTCTTGGAAATTCTTCATGCATTTATCAATCCAAACAAACTTCTCTCATTTTCTAGTTAGCTTAGTCATAGGGGCAGCCAACCTAGAAAAGTTCTCAATAAATCTTCTCTAGTAACCTACCATTTCGAGGAAACTTCTTATTTTGGTCACAATTCTTGGCCTATCCCAATCTGCAACTGCTTTAACTTTCTCAGGATCAACAAATATTCCTTCAGCTGAAACTACATGGCCAAGGAAAACTACCTATGGTAACCAAAAATTAAACTTGCTGAACTTAGCGAAAATTTGCTTCTCTTTACCATTGCAAAGTGAAATGAAGATGCTTCACATGTTCCTCTTCATTCTTTGGGTAAATCAGAATATCATTGATGAATACAATTACAAATTTATCCAAGACATCGTGAAATAATCAGTTCATCAACCCATAAAAATTGCAGGGGCATTCGTCAAACCAAAAGACATGTCCTTGAACTCATAATGACCATACAGTGTTCTAAAATCTGCTTGCAAATATCACTAGACTTCACTCTAAGTTGGTTATATCCAGACCTCAAATCAATTTTCGAGAACACTACTACACCCTTCAACTGATTGAAGAGATCATCTATCCTGGGCAGCAGATACTTGTTCTTGATGGTCAACCTGTTCAACTCCCGATAGTCAATGCATAGGCGCATGCTACCATCTTTCTTCTTCACAAACAAAACTGGAGCTCCCCAAGGTGAAACTCCCATCTTTTCTTCTCTTTCCTTTTATTTTTTAGCCTAGTGTATCCCCTTATTATCCAAACTATTCATTCTATGCATTCCCATGCTCCAAACATGTAAAACACACTTATCTCAGAAGTATAAGATGCAATTATGTAAATTTTGAGTGAGCGTACTCACCTTATATTCACTTCGAAAACTTTGAGAAAGAGATCAAAGGGCAAGTCCAAAACCAAAACAACCCTAAACAAACATGTATAGTGTATAAGGAACAAACCCTAATGATCGGAGACGAAACGGTGATAAAACAGCAAAACCTGCTTGTCAAGTCTATGTTTGTGAAATTAAAAGTAACCGCAAGCACACGGTATCGTGTAGCTAACGGGTTGATCTCAAAGAGATATGCCACTATAGAATTAACTTCTTAATAATAATGCGAGATTGCAATGATTCAAATTTGTTAATTACTTAATTAAACTAAACGAATGGTCCTAAGTCATACATCTAATGCGATCGAATTGAGATGAAAAATAAAGCAAACATAACCAATGCATAATTAATAAAGGTAGGAAAAAATGCGAATAATAAATAAATAAAAATAAAAGGGAAGTGATCCGAGTGTCAGCTCTGGATCTAGGGAAGGGGGTATAATTATAATGACTTTGACTGTGGACCCTTTGCCGTAGCTTATAGTCCACCGATCAGGGGAACGGCTATTAGAGAAAAAAAAAAGCAAAAAGAAATAATCAAAGCAATAAAAGGAAAGGGAAACCTTAACCAAAGAAAGGCACGACTGTAGGCATCTCTGATCAAGGACCCAGGGGAAGGGAGAACAATAAATAAATGCTGAAATTAAATTGCAGAAAGTAAATGACACAGTAATAAAAGGAAAGGGAAACCTTAACCAAAGAGAGGCACGACTGTAAGTATCTCTGATCAAGGACCCAAGGGAATGGAGAACAATAAATAAATGTTGAAAGTGAATCCTAAATTAATAATATTGAGGGGTAGATAGAAGCGGGAATGGAGGGGGGGGGAGAGAAGATTATTGAAGAATGTTACTTACTTGTATCTTCAAACTTCAAAATAAAAAATAAAAAAAAAAAAAAAATTGAACAAACGATTCGAATCTCAACCAACCCTAACAATCAGATTTAGATTTAGAATGATCTATTTGCAATTGCTAGACCCAAAGAAAAACGAATCTTGAAACTTGAACTTGATCTTGAACTTGAAATTGCATTACATTACATAAAAAAATTAAACCTAAACATTCAATCTAGAAATTAGAATCTCACAAAAGCAAGCAAAGAAAACTAGAGAAAGCTTAAATAAACTGAAGAGAAAAGAAAATGTGCACTTCCTAAGCTCTAAAACACCTTTTTCCTTGATGGAGTATGCTCTCCTTTTATAGAGTTTACATGGGATATGAATCTTGACAGAATTTGAATCAAACTCAGGGTTCCTATCTGATTCAACCAATTAGGGTTTTGACGTACTAATCGGACTGACTAGAGAGATCAAATGCACAATTCCACCGTTGGATTATTTGAGGATCAATAAGTCATGAAGATTTCCTAAAAAATTCAGCTCAATCGGACACAAAATGACCGTTCGATAAAGGTCTTGATCGAAATTGAACAAAGACATTCAAAAACTGGATTTTTCCTTCTTCCTTATCTGAATATAATTCTTTTTCCTCTTTTTCTTTCTTTAATCAAATCACAAATAGGAAATAAGATATTGAGGTATGCAAGGACTCTTTTCCCCATTTGGACTCTCTCAATAATATCTCTGTAGATTTGATTGATAATTTATAATCTCAGCCGTAGATCAAATTTGCCTTTTTTGTCTCTTAAATATTTCGGAGTTGGTCCATAATCACATCTCTAGCCCATCATGCTTCAGATCAGGCCCATTTTTGCATTTGAGAATTTGAATGGACCTGTTGACATGTAAAATTGCATGATTCATACCCAAAACTCCAAATATTTGCTTAAATATTGAAAAATCCTAAAATCTGCAAAAACAACATAAAACCCAAGGTAGCTCCACTCTAAGTGTGTAAAATGCATGATTTATGCCCTAAGATGTCACACATAAATGTGCTCATCAGATTCTCCCACACTTAGACTAAGCTTGTCCTCAAGCAAAAATTAAAGAAAAATACAAATGCAGGTAAGAAACTAGTACAACAAAATAAATCCTAACTCACTTTCGTAGGAATCACGGTTACACTTAGCATGTGCAACAAGCCTTTAAACCACTAGGTTACCCCTAGAGGATGAGTTTTTTCTCGTGGATGTTTGTAGAGAATATACATCCAAAATTTCAATTTAACTCAAAATAAAACATTGCAGATTCCAACTCTAACAATTGGTAAGTACTCATATAGGATCAATAGCTATGACATTTTTTCTCACCATTGATTTAAGATCCCCCACATTTGAACTCTATCACCCCATATTGATTCTTGAGACTTAGCATATATCTCAATCAAAGACTCACCTTATATCTTTCAAGTACACCTCTCCTTTAAGCAAAACCACTCATAAAGTAAGGGGACCAAGGACTAAGGTTTTGAAGTATTTTTGACCAAACAATTTTACCAAGGCATTGGTGACACTTGTATTTATCTCTCTCTTTTCTTTTGAGTAGTGAACTCTACTTTACTCCACTACAGTTGGCTTGAATAATATGGTGGAGCAAACACCAAAAACCCAAGTTACTTTGTAGATTTGCTTTGCATATGCCCACATAGATAGTGATGCGAGAGTTCTTTTCAATAATCTCATTCCTAAGAGTTTCGATTAAGTCACCTCGATTCCTGAGTCGGAGTGCCTTGTCCAGTACCAAGGAATTCAACTTTTACTTTGTATTCTTTTTTTTTTCTTTTTTTTTGTCATGCCATACACAAAATTGATCTCAACTTCTAGCCAAAGAAACAAGGACCCACAAAACTCATAGATGGTCCAATGCCTTAGGTTAAGGGCCTTTTATTTTTGTAAAGAAAGTCTCATCTCAACGTACATACAAGTTACCTTCCTCTCAATAGGGTTTTAATGTGTTCACGATGGTACCAAAATCACTCTCATCTCACACATCATAGCAATTGAAAGAGTATGAACACCAACCAAAAGTCAAAGTTAAAATCTACAAAGAAGCTATACCCCCCTACACTTAAGTAATGCAATGTCCTCAATGCATGCATCAAAAGAAGAATCAAGGCAAGGAAAAAGAGGGGTATACCTTTCAGTCAAGATGTGTTTATCATGGGAAGCTTTAGTATTATCTTCAATAGCAATATATGATGGGGAAGGCACTCCAAATAAGAAAAACCATGAATAGAAAAGTCATCCCTAAAAACTTCAAGAAAAAACCTTCACAATGTAAGAGAAAATTCTCATCATATATTGAGGTTCTTTAGGAGGTTTAGCATCCTTCATAAGATGACTATGATGTTGTACAATGGAAGAGCTTAGACCTTTGATATTTGTGATAGACCAACCCAATGCTTCTCTATTATCATTCAATAGTGTAATCAACTATTCTGCTTTGTCAGAAGTTAAATCAGAGTTAACAATGATAGGAAGAGTATTATCTTGTTCCAATAAAGCATACTTCAAATTAGAAGGCAACTCTTTCAATTCTAGCTGGGGGGGGTCAATTATTGAGGGCTTGGGAGTGGAGATGGAGATGGATAGAGGTTCAATAGGCTCCAAAGGTGTGTGAAAATTTAAGACTTTGAAAAAGAAAGTTTCACTATCATCATCCAACATATCCATACATTCTTGAAATTCATAATCAAAATCAATCTCAAAGTTGGGAATCACATCATTAGGAAAATCGAAAGATTCCTCAAGCATATTGATCTCTTCTTCTATTTGTGGTTGTTTCCCTATCCTGAACATATTAAAATCTACAGTTTGATTTACAAAAGACAACCGTAGGAGGCCATTTCGACAATTGATTAATGCATTACTAGTAGCCAAAAATGGTCTTCCTAGAATTATTGGGATTTCATCCTTGATTGAAAAAGGTTTAGTATCTAGCACAATGAAATCAAATGGAAAAATAAATTCTCCCACCTTCAGTAAAACATCTTCAACCATCCCTTTAGGAATCTTAACTGACCTATCTGCAAACTGAAGACTAGTTCTAGTTGCTTTCAATTCTCCCAATCCTAGTTGCTTATAAACATGGTAAGACAAAAGATTTACACTTGCACCAAGATCAAGTAAAGCATGTTCAATGTGTGTATTGCCTATGACATAAGCTATGGTAGGGCTCCCTGGATCCATATACTTGATTGCTATAGGTTGAGTAATTATGGAACTGATGTTACTTGCCAAGAACGCCTTTTTGGGAATCCTAGTGATTCTTTTATGAATGCGTAAATCTTTCAACACTTTTGTATAGGTGGGGATCTGGGATATGGCATCTAAAAGAGGGATATTCACTTCTACCTTTTTGAAGACATCAAAAATTTTCTCCATGGTTGCAATCTTCTTTTTATTAACTAGACAACTGGGATAAGGGGCCTTAGGAACATAATAACTCTCATTTGAAATTTTCTCTTTTCTCATAGTTTCAAATAGTGGTTCAACAAACTTAGGTACTGCTATAGTAATTGGCTCATCCTCAACTTCTATGGGTTTCTCAGACAAACCTTCATTAGGAGATACTTGAACATTCTCCTCATCACAGTGGTCACTAATCTTGCTCTTTTCATTAATATGTGACTCACCTGCTAAATACCCTTTCCCCAATTTGCAATGCAGACACAGAATTAATTGAAGCTAAAGAAGAAGGGGAGGATTCAACTTGGTTAACTTGGTTTGGTAAATTTGATGGTATTTGTTGAATCTGAATCCTAGGATTTAACTCAGGTTGGTTAGGCATTTTACCTTTTTCTCGCTCAAACAAAGCATTTGCAAAAGTGGAAATTTGTTTTTCCATATTATGCATAGAAGTCATGAAGGTGCTGGAAAGCACTTCCATATTTTTCTCTAAGGTAGAAAAACGAGAAAACTCCGGATTATTACCTCTATTGAAACCAAGTGATGATTGATTTTGTGCAATGAGAATCATATGAGGCACAATAGGTAGATTGACAAGCCTAGCTAAATTGGGATTCTGAAAATTAGGGGTTTGAGGGAACTAGAAATTTTGATTATGAGAAAATTGTGCACTTTGTTTTTGAGGGGCACCAAAGTGATTTTGTGTCGAATAATTGTTTAATCCATTTTGGTTTTTACCTTGAGACCATGAAAAGTTAGGATGATTCTTCCACCCAAGATTGTACGTGTTAATGTATGGGTTTGGAAACATCACATTGACATTTTCATGTTGACCTCCAAAATAGCTTGGGCATTCCTTAATTATATGTGTAGGAGACTGACACCATGCACACATAGCAATAGATTTGTTAAAAAAATGTGTTTGACTTGGTGGTGGTGGTGCAACTTTAACTACCAAAGTCTCTAACTTTTTCAATAGACTATTTATTTGCGCATCCTTATGAACTTGGCTATCAACAAAATATCCCTACTAGTTCTTTCAGATTCTTGGGTTGACTCCCATTCCTAGTTCTATTTGCTAGGTCTAAAAGAAATTCCCAAGCTTCGGAATCATCAGTGAACGGTGTAAATCCTATGGGGCACATAGATTCCAAAAGTTGCTTTGTTTGATAATCAATACCCTCATAAATTATTTGGCATAAATGTCATAATTCTATGCCGTAGTGAAGGCTTTGGAACATTTCCATTACCTTAGCAAAGGACTCATTGGGTTTCTGACAAAATTGAAGAATGTCATTTCTTATTTTATTCATCTTGGAGAAAGGAAAGAATTTCTTCAAGAATAGGACAGTGAATTGTTCTCATGTGGTAATGCTATCCTGAGGTAAGCTATAAAACCACTTTTTTGCTTGGTCCTTTAATGCAAATGTAATAAACCGTAGTCTTATGGCATCATCAGTGAGTTGTTGTACCTTCATAAGGACACAAAACCTCCTCAAACTCCCTAAGGAACAAATATGCATCTTAATCAGATAACCCATAAAATTGGGGTAACATAGACAAATAATGAGATTTAAGTTCAAAATTATTACCCCTCACATCAGGTAAACTTATACAAGAGGGTTGTGCAGATCGAGTTGGATAAAATCTATCTTTAAGACTCTTTCTTAGGTGGAGGAGGTGGAGGTAGGTCTTTTATGTTCAAGGTAGACACTCGGACAATTCTATTTGTGGAATCACGAGTCTTGACACGCATGCACTAACCACCTAATGAAATTAAAGGCTCTTATGAGAGAATGAATTTTTTTTAAAAATAAAGTAACTAAAGAAGAAAAGAAAATAATAAAAACAAAAAGGAAAGTAGTGAATTTCCCACCACAAATATTGAAACAATGATTCCAAAGCCGTTAGGTTGTTGTATAGCTGAGCGCTGTATAGGTTTGACAGCAAAGGAATCCGTATAGTCTTCGGAGGCACCTACAATCGAATCCTAGGGATTTTGCAATAGACTGGGGACTACTATACGTTTTTGTTTCTACTCAAGTTAAGAGTAATATCTGTGAATTTTTCTTTTCACTTCGATTTACCTAAGAATGAGAAAAATAAAGTGGACTAATACCTCCTCGGCAACGGTGCCAAAAACTTGTTCGTTACATTAAAAGTAACCGCAAGCGCACAGTATCGTGTAGCTAACGGGTCGATCTCAAGGAGATATGCCACTTTAGAATTAACTTCTTAATGATAATACAAGAGTGAAATGATTCAAATTTGTTAATTACTTAATTAAACTAAATGAACGATCATAATCCATACATCTAATCAGGGAACTATATATCGCTGAAATTCGGCAAAATATCGCTGAATTTCGGTGATATCGGGAGGGGGTGAAACGAAACCCCCTCCCGAAACGAGATATGCAAGATATCGCCGATTTCTCAGCGGTATCTCGCAATATATCGAAAAAATTGATATTATATTATTATTATTATTTTGCGATTTTTATGTTATTTCTTGCATTTTTAGATGATTTCTCTCGCGATTCTATCCCAATCTTACCAATTCTATCCCGATGATTCAAGACTCAAAAGTTAATGTACTAAATATAATTAGGAAGGGAATCTACATAGAATAATTTATAGATAGGAAGACATTTTATAGCAAAATCTTCAAGATTAATGAGCAATCTTACCAACTATATTCTAGTGATTTAGTCTTCAAAAGCCAACATGCCAAATGTGGTTAGGGAAGATTATATACATGAAATAATTTATGGAAACAATTTAAATTGTGAAGGAATTTTGTAATAGAATCGTCAGTTAATCATTACAATTATGTCTTAATGATTTAGGCCTTAGAAGGTAACATGTTAAATGTGGCTATGCAAGAGATTTAAATGGAAATATTTATAGGAAATGATTTAAATTTACCACATATTTGCATCAAATTAGGATATAGCATCAAATTTTATCAAAATTATTGACCAAAATAGCCCTGAAACAAGGGGCGAAATATCACCGAGATTTCGGCGATATTTCGCCAGTTCGCCGGGTAGCAAACCGGGCAAACTTTCGTTCCTTGCATCTAATGCGATCGAATTGAGACAAAAAATAAAGCAAACATAACCAACACATAATTAATAAAGGCAGAAAAAAATGCGAATAATAAATAAATAAAAATAAAAGGGAAGTGATCCGAGTGTCAGCTCTAGATAGGGAAGGGGAGTATAATTATAATGACTTTGACCGTGGACCCTTTGCCGTAACTTATAGTCCACCGATCGGGGTAACGGATATTAGAGAAAAAGAAATTGTAGAAAAGAAATAATCAAAGCAATAAAAGGAAAGGAAAACCTTAACCAAAGAGAGGCACGATTGTAGGCATCTCTGATCAAGGACCCCGGGGAAGGGAGAACAATAAATAAATGCTTAAATTAAATTGCAGAAAGTAAATGACACAGTAATAAAAGGAAAGGGAAACCTTAACCAAAGAGAGGCACGACTTTAGGCATCTCTGATCAAGGACCCAGGGGAAGGGAGAACAATAAATAAATGCTGAAAGTAAATCCTAAATTAAGAATATTGAGGGGTAGATAGAAGCGGGAATGGAGGGGGGAGAAAAGATTATTGAAGAATGTTACTTACTTGCATCTTTGAACTTCAAACAATAAAAAAAAATAAAAATTTGAACAAACGATTCGGAAATCAACCAACCCTAACAACCAGATTTAGATCTAGAATGATCTAGATCTGCAATTGCTAGACCCGGAGAAAAACGAATCTTGAAACTTGAAACTTGAACTTGAAATTGCATTACATTACATAGAAAAATTAAACCTAAACATTCAATCTAGAAATTAGAATCTCACAAAAGCAAGCAAAGAAAACTAGAGAAAGCTTAAATAAACTGAAGAGAAAAGAAAATGTGCTCTTCCTAAGCTCTAAAACACATTTTCCCTTGATGGAGTATGCTCTCCTTTTATAGAGTTTACATGGGATATGAATCTTGACAGAATTTGAATCAAACTCAGGGTTCCTATCTGATTCAACCAATTAGGGTTTTGACATACTAATCGGACTAACTTAGAGAGATCAAATGCACAATTCCACCGTTGGATTATTTGAGGATCAATAAGTCCTGAAGCTTTCCTTGAAAATTCAGCTCGATCAGACACTGGATGACCATTCGATGAAGGTCTTGATCAAAATTGAACAGAGACATTCAAAAACGCGATTTTTCCTTCTTCCTTATCTGAATATAATTATTTTTCCTCTTTTTCTTTCTTTAATCAAATCACAAATAGGAAATAATATATTGAGGTATGCAAGGACTCTTTTCTCCATTTGGACTCTCTCACAAATATCTATGTAGATTTGATTGATAATTTATAATCTCAGTCATAGATCAAATTTGCCTTCTTTATCTCTTAAATATTTCGGAGTTGGCCCATAATCACATCTCTAGCCCATTATGCTCCAGATCAGGCCCATTTTTGGATTTGAGAATTTGAATGGACCTGTTGACAAGTAAAATTGCATGATTCATACCAAAAACTCCAAATATTTGCTTAAATATTGAAAAGTCCTAAAATCTGCAAAAAAAAACATAAAACCCAAGGTAGCTCCACTCTAAAAATGTAAAATGCATGCTTTATGCCCTAAGATTTCACACATAAATGCCTCATCAGTCTCCCTTTGGTCTCTTGGCCCTTTGGTCAACTGGGACAACCAAAGTAGGCAACCAAAGTAGATGTGTATGGGCAGTAACATCCAACTTTGATCGGAAACTCTTCGTTTGAAGTCCGAACACTCCGAAATTAAAAGGAAATTTCTAAAACAACATATTAAGACTATCTATGATGATATAAACATCAAACAAGGTCATTGGAATAGAAATCTAATAAATCACATAATAGGCTTGATCCGCGGATTCTCACGAAAAAACTAGAATGAATGGGGATTTATTCTAATGATAAGAAAATAGTAGATCATGCATAGAAAACAACCTTGGAATATATCTAACATAGATTAGAGTTAAACAACTATAGTAAGAGTAGATCGTGGTCTCATGCTAGGTCAAAACATCGAAATCACACCGTGTTGTCTACGGAGGGAATAGAGTGAATGGGAATTCATTCGAAGAGTATGAGGATCTAAGATTAGATCATTAAAGTAGTGTAAGTGTCACATCCCCCCAGACGGTACCCTATGTAGAATACTTGGAGGTGTGATCCATAGCCCCGAAGATCAAGTTTATAGTGATCATATACCCACATAGCACAATAATATAATCAAGAGCAAGAACAAATCATTGTCATCAAATACTTTAAGAAACAATCAAGCATGGATCTCTGAAGGATCACGAAAGAATATCAGAGTGCGGAAAATATGATACCAATGTATAATCAGCGTATAGAGTATAGCGGAAATAACTCTAAAACCAATGCGGAAGGTAGATCGAAACTAAGGTATTACAACTAAAAGAAATAAAGGAAACTAAGAATCGTTCTAAAACTAAACATAATGAGTATCTATGTCCATTGAACAAATTCTAGACTCAGATGTCTTCAACCTCAGTATGGGACATTCAAGCTTCAAGATCCTGGTAATCTCAGTACGCTCCATCATCACACGGTTATGTTTCACTGTAAAGCTCGTAGTTGCCATTATCTTGGAAACCATAGGAGTCACACGTCGTGGCTTCGTAGTTAGGGATCTTGCAGTCTTCAATACTTGCAACAGAATCTAAAGAAAACATGTCCCCCAAAGGGTGAGCTCAAAATAACTCAACAAGTAGTTCAAACACAATTAACAGTTACAACTATCACAATCTCAAAAGCATAAACAAAGCATAAATGCAAATGATATGAAACAATGAATGCATGTATGCTTCTAACTCTAAGTATGTTGGTCTCTATTGGAAGACATGCATTAAGATAAAACGCCATACTTCTCTAGGTAGGTCTCAAATCACTCTCCCCCATGGCTCTGATGCACGTCTTTTGGGTTCTCCGGTGGTAATTGGGTCCTACATCCATCTCGGGCATTTTATGGCTGGGGTTTAGGTCAACACTATCGCTCACCACCATTGGTCTGAGTACTGGTGTGTGTCAAGGTTATAACTAGCCCAATGCATGTCATCTACTAAGTCTCATCTACTCGGAGTTGGATACCTCCCTTCTTGGCACTAGATAGTCATATATGTTCTAGTATGATAGCTCCTTTCCCTGCCTATGTGGTCTATTCCGGTATCTCCCTCCCTAGAGTCACCTTCTCCCTCTCAGATACGTAGACTCTCAACCCTATTGGTCATCCACATATAATAAACAGGGAGCTCTCATGTGCTCTCACGGGTTGGTTACCAGTCTTGAGAGCCCACCAATCCCCATCGCTGCCACAGGTCACTCGATCTCAATTCCCCTTCCGATAGGGTCAGATATGACGGGGTTTCCCTAGTCAAACACTTCTAGACCAAACCTAGGTATGTCAACTAGTAGTTGAGGAAAGCACCAAGGGGCACCATAGGAAGCGTCCCATACCACCCCCACCGATATCCAATGACAGAAATGCCAAAAGGGCATTCCCCATTCGACAACCAAAACCTAGGCAATCACATCACATCATGATTCCATACATATCACAATATAGTCCAATTCACAATTCCATCATTCATAATTAATTTAAGTATGTAAATCACATCATGAATAGCCTACTATAATTATAGAAGTAAAACAATATAGAAAAATAATCTAAGATAGTAGCTATCATATGCAAACAAGTTCTAACAACATATAGAATGCAATAACATCAATTGTGAGTGAACGTACTCACCTTGTGTTTGATTCGTAAACTCCAAATAAGTGATCAAAGAGCAAGTCCAAAACCACCAAAATAATCCTAAATAAACATGTAGAGAGTATAAGGAACAAACCCTAATGATCGGAGACAAAATAGAGGAAAAACGGAGAAAAGTTGTTGCCACAGACCCCTTTGGTTGATGCTCTTGGTCTATGGTATCGACCAAAGGTATGTTGTACGAACAAAAAACTCCAAAATCGATTAGAAACTCTTTGAACGACATCGGAACACTCCAAAATTAATAGGAAAATTCTAAAATAACATACTAAGACTATCTATGATGATCTAAACATCAAACAAGGCCATTGGAATAGAATTCCAATAATTCACCTAATAGGCTTGATCCGCGGATTCTTAAGGAAAGGCTAGAATGAATGGTGATTTTTTCTAAAGATAAGAAAATAGTAGATCATGCATATAAAACAACCTAGGAATAGATCTAACATAGATTATAATCAAATAACTATAGTAAGAGTAAATATGGTCTCATACTAGATCAAATCATTGAAAACACATTGTCTAAGGAAAGAGTAGAGTGAATAGGGATTCACTCTAAGACTATGAGGATCAGAGACTAGGCCATTAGAGTAGTATAATACCTTCCTCACAATCAAAACAAATAGTAGAAATAGTAGAGAGAACAGATTAATGAAGTATAGGATTGAATACTAGCCTTGTAGAAGAAGAATCAATGGAGGAATTTTGCTTGGATGCTTGGAATCAATCTTGGGCTTGAAGAGAAGGCTCTAGGGTTCTTCTCACATTCTCCAAAAGTTAAGAGGCAAAGTGTTTAGGTTTAGTCTGAAGTTACATATAAATAGGACTTCAAAACCTAAAACTTCCAAAAATACAAAATTCTGTCTCGAGGTTGCTTTGGTCGATGGTCTTGGTCGATGGGATCAACCAAAGGGTTCCCCCTGCAGATTGCTGAATTTTGGTTTCTAAAAGTCAAAACCACCACTTGGGTCCTCAACCAACTTAAGGAAGGGTTTTACTTGACTTCATAGGACCTTCCAGAGAGGTCAACACTGTACTCAAGGTCCATCTTCCAAGTCCATCATCAACCAATAGGTTCAATAGAGAGGATCCACAGCTATCTTCTACCTTGACTTTGGGTCTTTGGACCTACAACATAGATTTCCAAATTAGGGTTTGTGAAGTCCCACCTAACCCTAACCTTACTGCTATGCCAAATATAGAAAGTTTGGCCAGAACTCCTCATACCAGATTGATGGAGAGTTTTCTGAAACTGCAAGTCCCAAGTTTTACCGGTGTGTCAGAAGTACTCTCTACCCTAATAAGTGGTTGAGGGAACAAAGTATAGTATTGTTAGAAGAGAGTTAGAACCAAATCAAGATGTCGTGAGCAGTATGTTACTCTTAGCCTTAAACTCTTGCTGTTAATCTACTCTTTGCTTGTGCATTGCATACATACCATATGCATTGTGTGATTTATTCTCTATGTATCAGTTGCCTAGTTTTGTTTGGTAGAAGTTTACCCCTGAAGCTGATCTATTCTCTCTTCTATTTCTTTTAGTGCCTTTTATTCCCTTTGATAGGAGGGTGATCTTAAGTCATTCCCATGTTTGATCCTTCTATCCCTGCTATTCTAGAGTGGATCTCCATACACTCTATGTGAAACCCAGCCCTAACCCTAATCCGGAAACTTTGTTATTTGTAGGTCCAGTGACCCGAAGTAAGGCAAGAAGTCATCTTTGGGCCATTTCTGTTGAAGACTTGATGGCTGGATTGGAATCCATGAGTGTTGATGCTAGTGTCCCAATGGTGGAAACTGCACCCAGATGAAGATTGGATTAGTTGATGGTCTTGGAGTGGTCTCTGTATTGATTCGAAGGCATTTCTAACTCCTAAGTATATCACTCTAGGTGTGTGCAAAACCCCTTGATGTTTGGACTTGATCTGAGCCTTCAATTCCATGTTTTGAAGTTGCTGTCTTGATTGGTCGACTCATTGGTCGATTGGACCAATCGACCAATTGATTATGTTTTTGAAATTTGAATCCTGTCTCTTATATTTAAGTCTAATCTCAGGAATACTCCACCTCCTCTGCCTCCTAAGCCTCTGGAACGAGTTAGAACCCTAGTCTAACCCATTCCCTTCCATTCTTTGGTGATTTCTCGCAAAGACTTGAAGAATTCTTCATCATCCTATGGCAAAGGTATGATTTCACTCACTCTCTCTTCTATCTCTGATTTTCTTTCTTTTTTTTTTCTTCTGTTCTTCATTGAGATCAGAAAGATGATGAAGCACTCTTGTAATCATCAATTCTCTGATCTCACCATATTCTTTAAGACTCATGATCATCATCATGATCTTAAACCCTGCCTGTTGAATTCTTGAAAACCTAACCCTAATCCTTTGAAACCCTAACCTGTGTGATTGTCTGGAGAACTTTTGGTAACCTACCTTGTGAAAGGGAAATCCTTTTTGGGTAACATTGTGTTAACCTAAAACTTAATCATCTATATTTTCCTGTTTTGATTTGTCTTTGTTCATCCAGATCTCACAATTATTTTTCCGAGGGAACCAAAAAGGGTGAAACCCTAATTTTCTTGGATCAAACCCAGGAACCCCCTTGTTGATCATGTTAACCCAATTATTATGTTTTCTTTACTAGATCTGAATTCTTTCATATCCTAGTTCATTATCTTTAATTTTTCTATTTTTCCCTCCTAACCTATGTTCAACCTAATTAGGTTAACCTCATGATTTCTAGGTTGTAACTTGAGAACTTGTTTTGATTTATGATTTGATATCCTCTATACCCTAGAATACTACCATGATAATTCCCCTCTGATTTGTACCCTTTTGAACCATCGAATTCGGTTCTGGATTCTCAAAATTCGGATTCTTGTAGGCCATTGTCTGCATTGGTCGACTGATTGGTCGACTGGTCCAGCAGACCAATCAATCAACCAATGAGTACAGCAACCTCAATCTTGGTCTGTTTTGATTGATTTATGATCTTTTCCTTTATGCATCTTTCCTAACATGTTGTGTGCACTTGTTTAGGACTGTCTTCTCAGGTTTAGTCAAGATCATACTTGATTCTTTAAGATCCCATCCAAGTTAGAAGGTAAGGACAGTTAATTCCTTAACTGCATAGATTACTTGTTCTCTGGTTTCTACTTTATGAAACTATGAGATTACCTACTATTATTGTATTTTAATTCTAATCTCCTACGGTGGGAACAGTAGCACTTGTTTATATCATCTTTTTCATTATTTATGTTATATGAATTACTTATTACTGCTTAATCTGATGTTGCTTTTACATTCTCTTTTATATGATGAACTACTGGTTGTGTATGTCATGACTGATCTGAGAATGTGTTTGATTAAGTTTGGTTTGGGTTTGGGAGGTGTCCTTTTGACACTTCTGTCCTTGGACATTATCGGAAATAGTATGGGATGTTTTCGGGGTTGCCCATCGACACTTTCCAGAATCAATGGTTGTCATACCTAGGGATGTCTAGCAGTGTTTGACTAGGATACACCCCTGTTATATCAGACCCGATTCGGAAGGGTGTTGAGACCGAACGACCCGTGGTAGCAATGGGGATTCACGGGCGCTCAAGACCGGTGAGTTATATCCGTGAGAGGACGGGAATCACATTGTGGGGACCATTTATTGGAGGGTTGCATATGGCTAGACTTGGGCTCATGGGCGCTCGAGACCGGTGAGTTATATCCGTGAGGGGACATGAGAGCTTCCCGTTTACCATATGTGGATAACCAATAGGGTTGATGAGTCCGGTGAGTAATATCCGTGACTCTAGTGTGAAGGATACCGGAAAGGATGTAATATCCAGCCCTATTCTAACCTTAACCCTGACCCGGATCCACTGTTGTATTCAGGTCCGAAGACCCGAAGCGGTGGAAGAAGAGATTTATGGACCATTCTGATTGATGATCATGATTTAGAGACCAAGCCCATGGACATTGACAATGATACCCCTTGCTTAAATGCATTGTCAGTGTTTAAGGAAAGTCTACGCATCGGAGAAGATTAATATGGTTGATGTACCAAATGACCTCCTGTGCAGTATTCCCCGAAACTAGACTTCTTGATTGAATTGTGGAAGAAAACCTCACTCAATTTGACCTTGTATAGCCTTTCAAATCCCTACTTGAAGTTGTTGTTCTAAACCTGAGTTTTCTGCTGGAAATATTTTGGTCGATCCTTTTGGTCGATACCATCGACCAAAATATCCCAGTCTGCCAAGTTAATGATTCCATGGAATATTCCTTTTCTATTTAATATGACCTCGAGCCTTGAGCCTTTTGCAATCATTTTCTCACCTGGGAACGTGGGGAGAGCTTCCCAAAGTAGCTCCTTGGTTAGTGTGAAGGGTACCTCATCAAAGACACTTAGTTTATCATTGATTCTTGTCTTCATCTTCCACACTAAGGTATGACTCCTCATTCCACTCTCTACCCTACCATTTTCTACTCTTTTCTATTGTCACCTTGCTGATGAGACATTGGGAATGGTGCTGCAACCTTGCAACCACCACTCCAAGTGCCTACTCATGTTCAATCCATGATTTCCTTAGCTATTCATTGATGCTATGCTTCTATCTCATGCCTAGCATATGTATTCCATGATTTACCTATTAACATCATGCCATTTGATATCAAACTGAGCTATAGAGTGTATTATGTTCATGCTTAACATTGCCATATGATTTCAATCGAATTTCTATTAGTTCCTCTAACTATTGCATGCTATTCCTCATCAATGCAATCAATTCCAACTCATGCCATGATGTTTATCACTTGAACTTGATAGCTCAAATTGGGGCTTTTTAATTAGACCATTGGATTGGGTTAATTCCTTGATTTATAGTGTCCTACTATTGTTATTAAGTATGCCTCCAAGTTTCAGATTGATCCGAACACCGGAAGACTCATTTCGGACCAAAATCCCCAAAATCCACTATTCTCGCTCCGAAGAAAATTTTGGTCGATCCTTTTGGTCGATACCATCGACCAAGACCATCGACCAAAGTTGTTCTTGACAACAACCTTGGTCGGTTTTGACCCAAATGACATCCGATCTTCCTGACTTCTTTTCTAACTTATTATTGATGTTTGTTTAGGGCCTTAACAATTCTATTGGACTATTCTTGGTATTCTCAATTCATCATCAATTCATCCAAGGTAAGGATGGTTATATCCATAAACATATAAGTCATCAAATATTGAACTGTGCTTTATTTAAAGAATGAAATCCCTAAGTTTCCTTTCAATCATTATGAGACTGTTACATATGTGTTAGAACAATAGCATTTAAATCTTTATACTCTTGTTGTGTTACTTTATCATTTTGATTTGCTTATGTTCATAATGATTCGTTTCAATATCATGATTTGATTACTATTATGAATATGCATTGGATGCATGAGAAATGATGAGATTGAATGTGTGATTGCTTATGTATGACTTGGGATTTGGGGGGTGTCCTACTGACACTTCTGTCCTTGGGCATCGGAGGGAATAGTATGGGATATTCTCCGATGGTGCCTATCGACACTCTCCCGAGTTATTGGATGACATACATAGGATTGTCTAGTTGTGTGGCTAGGTTCATCCTTGTCGTGTCAGACCCGAATCGGAAGGGCATTGAGACCGAACAACCCGTGGTAGTGTATGGTTGGATGGGCGCTCTAGGCCGGTAGCCAATCCGGTAGGGGACATAAACCATGCTACGGATACCTGAAAGGGGCCATTTATTGGTAGAGTTGCATATAGATAGACTTGGGCTCACGGGCGCTCAAGACCGGTAACCAATCCGTGAGAGGACGTGAGAGCTTTCCGTTTACTATATGTGGATGACCAATAGGGTTGATGAGTCCGAAATCCCGCATTTCTCTGACTCTAGTGTGAAGGATACCGGAAAGGATCGCCGGGGGCGAGGAATGGACGTATCTGAATTTGACTTGACCGACTGAGTAGATGACTTGCATTGGGCTGGGCTTTACTATGACATGCGCCAGTACTTGACCAAATGGTGATGTGAGAGAGTGGTGACCGATCCCCTTACCACGGCTTTTTGATGACTTTACCGATCTTCCCCGGGCATTCCCAAGATATAGAAATGGGAGAGTGACTAACGACCCAGAGAAGTACGGTGCTATGACTTAAAGCATGTCTACCCTAGAGACTAGCATTCATAGAGTTAGACTCATATCTGCATCATATGTTCCATATCGCATTGCATTATTATATGTTCTGAATGTGTATGACTTCTAATTATGGAATAACTTCCTTGTTGAGTTCTTCGAACTCATTCCTTTTTGTGCAAATGTTTTAGATTACATTCCAGGTACCGAAGATTACGATGGCACCTCCTATGAGGCGGACTATGATTCCACATACTACCCTCCGGGTAGTGGCGTCGGTGAGGATCCGTATATTGGAGCCGAGGAGGATTACTATCCGCACTAGGGTTAGCCCCACAGTTGTGCTGGAGCGGCAGCGTTGGGTTTACTTCATCCGTACTGTTGAGGAGACTACCATTAGTATAGAAGAAACCCTAGCATAGTGCCCCATTCCCCTGGTGTATTTGTGGAACCTTGGATCTTGTAATTAACTTGTTTTTGGATTATTCTGGTGACACTTGGATATGTAACTAACTTGATTTACTTCTTTTCCGCTGCTCTGAGAGGGTGGCTGCCACACCTTCTCACCCTTTATGATTTTGATCACACTCTATTATTATTTATATTCCGCACTCTGATTTAGTTAATCTTATCTTATTCATGATACTTAGTATTAACTATTTTTACCATTGATTATTACTGTTCATGATTGTGTTACCGTGTATGTAGGAGGCATGGACCTCAGATCATTGATCCTTGGACTGTGGATCACATCCCGGGTATTCCAAATGGGGTACCGGCTGGGTGGATGTGACAAAGGATCCCGAGAGGGGAGGAATGGAAGTATCTGGAACTGACTTGATGTAACTAAGTAGATGACTTGCATTGGGTTAGGCTTTTCCCTAACATGCGCCAGTACTTATGCCAAATGGTTGTGAGAGAGTGTGTTGACTTAACCCCTACCATGGTTTGTCCGAGAGGGATGCCCGGACCCACTACCAACAGGAGCCGTATGCGTGACCTACCCAAAGAAGTACGGTGCTATGACTTAAAGCATGTCTACCATAGAGACCAGCATACATAGAGTTAGATGCATTCATACTTTATCTGTTTCATACTGCATTGCATCATGTTATTTTTGCCACATGTTATCTATGATGTTATGGATTAACTACCTTACTGAGTTTCTTTGAAACTCATTCCTTTTTGTATATTCTTTGTTTAGATTATCTTGCAGGTACAGATTATTATGATGAGCAGTACAATGAAGCGCAAGCCAATGAAGCGTATTACACGCAAGGTACTGGCGACCATCAAGATTACTCTGATGATCCCCTGGCGGATCAAGCTGCGTACTACTTTTGAAAACAGCATAGAGTTAAAACGGATTCATTGGATTGACGAAGTCCATACTTATGAAGACGTTATCTATAAACTTGAAGACGCTTGATCTTAGTTTATTTCTTAGTACATTTGTTTCAGTTGTAATTCCTTTTGATTTTCATACTACGTTCCGCTATTTTGGTGAAGTGAGTTTCCGCCTCACTTTACTCCTTTTTGATATCATTGGATATCTGGTATCTTTCCGCACTCTGATTATACTGATTATTCATTTTTGTTTTGAACCTTGTTTATAATATTAAAACTTGATTTATTTCCTGTTTATGATTATGCTATTGTATATGTGGGAGAATGATTTCCTCGATACTTGATCTTCGGGGCTGTGGATCACACTCTCGGGTATGCCAATTAGGGTACCGGCTGGGAGGATGTGACACTCTAGAACCTTGTGAATTCTCCACATGATGATTTTGAAGGGAAATCAAGTGTGATATTCATGATTTGTTAACTCTTCTAATTGTTTATGATCTCAAAGCATGTTAGATTTACTCCTTTGTTTTTCTTACAAAAACTTATTGTTATTTGTCCCCCGAAGAAAATTTTGGGAGAAGGAAGTCAAGATAAAAGCGAAGTATCTCCATCTCTTTGGAAGCCAAGATTTACTCTCTCAATTTCAAGGATGAAATTATTTTAAGGGGGAGAAGAATGTGAAATCCAGCCCAAACCTAACCTGGACACCCTATCTGTTTTGGGTGAAGAAGGGCTTGTTTAATGTTTGACCTTGAAGTTGGACCTCAAGTACCGTGTTGTTATCCTTGGAAGGTCCAAGGAAGTCAAGACAAACCTCTCCCTTAGTGTAGATCCAAAGACCCAAATTGAAGAAAGAAGATTTTGTGGGCCATCTTAGTAGAAGACATGGTGTTTGACCCAAAACCCATGGAGATTGATGATGGAGTTGCCCATTTGAACCCTTTTCTATGTTGGAGAAGAAACTGCACATTGATGAAGAAGAACTTGGTTGATGGACCTAAAGCCTAGTTGGACCTGGTTTGAAGACATCCCTCCATGCTAGGTAAGTGAATAGATGTGTTGAAAGAAGCATATCTAAAAATTTTGAAGTTTAGAGCTTGAAATCCCTATTTTTGGGCAAGCTGCTCAGGCAGGGGCAATTTGGTAAAACTATATTTTTTTTAGGGTTTTGAAGCTCTACTTATTGGAATCTCGTGGTGATCAGCCCCATTATGTTCCTAAGCATCTGGAGAACGTGGGAAGGACCTTAGAACCTCTTCTTTGACAACCAATCGACCAACAGGGGTAGTTTGGTCAGTTTAGTGAAATCCTTGTATTTTTGGACTCTTTATGCTATTTAAAGGAGGGAACTCCATGTTTTTCACTCACAATCAGTTCTAAGCCTCTGGAAAACGTGGGAAGAGCCCTAGAACCTCTCCTCCAAAGCCAAGGATGATCCTCAAGCATCCATTCAAGTTTCTTCATCGTTTCTTCTTCTAAAAGGTTAGTAATCGATTCATTTTTTCTTTGATTTGTTCTTTCTTCTATACTTCTGATCTTCTGACTATGAGTAAAGTATTACACTACTGTAATGGCCTCTTCTCTAATTCTTTTATCCCTAGAGTGAATTCCCCAATTCATTCTATGTTCTTGAAGCCATATGGCAATGATTCTTGAATTTGACTTTACCTAAGATCTTGATTACACTTTCTTTGTTTTCTACTGATCTTGGTGATTGTGGGAAAGGTCTCACATTAGTGCTACAACCTTTCCTTCTATCCCCATGATTGTTAGGTTGATTCCCTCTTTCCCCCATCCTCTGTGAACCATATTGGGCCATTTTTGTGAGAGTTGATTTTGGGTAACTCTCATGAGAGGTAACCAAATTAGGAAACCCTAATATTTTATTAATTGTTAGACCCTACCCAATACCTTTCTTGATTATGTATTTCTACTCTTGTTTTCCCTAGTGTGAATCTTTATTCTCCCTTGTCTTCCCGTGGGATACACGGATTCTAGTTGGTAAAACCCTAAATGTAAGATTAGAATTTCTTTCCTTTGAATTTATTGAGAACCTTGTTTTCTCTCATTGTTAGACCTTTCCAATACCTTTCTTGAGTTTGAAATGCTATTCTTTCTTTCTTAGAGTGAATTCCCCAATTCACTCTATGTTCTTGAAGTTCTTGAAACCATATGGTGATGTTCTTGTTTCTTGATTTTACCTGAATTCTTGACTATTCTTTCTTTCTTAGAGTGAATTGGGATTCACTCTATGTTCTTGAAGTTCTTAAAACCATATGGTGATGTTCTTGTTTCTTGATTTTACCTGAATTCTTGATTACTCCCTTGTGTTGTTTTCCTACAAAGTTTGTGATTGTGGGAAAGGTCTCACACCCTTTTCTTTGGATCCCCATGATTGGTTGGGTGAATCCCTTTCCTTTCCTACCTAGGGAATCTATCGTGTGGTTGATTGTGGGAGGAAGCCCTTGGGTAACCCCCATGAGAGAATAACCAAATTGGTAATGTTTCTGTTTATTTGATAAACCCCTCCCAATGCCATTCTTGATTTTGAAATACTAATTCTATGTTTCCCTTACCCTCTGTGAACCTACCTTGGGTTATTTTGAGAACCAATCTAGGGGAACCTTCATGAGATGATATTCAATTGGAAACCCTAATCCTTTATTAATTGTTGGATCATCCCCAAAGCTTTCTTAATTATGATTTATTATTCTTTATTCCCTAGGGTGAATCTTTATTCTCCCTAGCCTTTCCATGAGAGCCATGGGCTATATGCAATGAAATGAAACCCTAATCCTCTTTTACTTTGATGGATCCATCCCAACATCTTTCTTGATTATAAACTCTTATTTTCTTTCCCTAGGGTGAATTTTTATTCTCCCTAGCCTTTCCATGAGAGCCATGGACTATGTATGATTAAACCCTAAATTTTGATGGCTCAATCAAGATCCTATATGTTTTAGGAAGCTCCCCTTCGAAATTCAGACCAATCGGACTTCAAACGAAGAAGTTATGATCAAATTAGGGTTTGCAGCCCCGTACTGTCCCATTGGTCGACTGGGCCAGTAGACCAACCAATCGACCAACACAGACAGTAGCCTCAAAATTGCTCTATTTGCTTCCATTTGACTTCTAATCTTCTAGGTCTTATTCCTAATCTTTATTATAAGCTTGTTTAGGTTTTAATTGCTAGTCTTGGACCTCTTCCTCATTATCCTACGGAATCCTTTAAAGATTACTTAAGGTAAGGACGGTTGATTCCTAGTAACCTAATATGCATGTCTACTTGTATTTATTTAGAATTAAATGATTATACCACTGCTGTACTTAGTTTCTTATAATTATATGGCTGCTGTAGTTCTTCAACTACAGTAGTACTTGTTCTTATAGTACAATTTGTTATTTCAATTATGAATGATTATAATCTTGTATTATCAGTTGTACTTGTGAATGACTGATTGGGAATGTGATTGCCTAGGTTGTGATTGGGGATTGGTGAATGCCCTTTTGGCATTTCTATCTTTGGACACTAGTGGAGGTGGTATGGGACATTTTCCTATGGTGCTCCTTGACGCTTTCCCTAATTACCGGTTGACATACCTAGGGCATGTTTAGAAGTGTTTGGCTAGGATGTCCCTATTATATCAGACCCGATTGGAAGGGAATTGAGTCCGAGCAACCTTTGTGAGGAGGACATAAATCACATTGTGGACAATCAATACTGGTGTGTAATATACGTGAGAGGCCATTCATTGGTACGGTTGCAGAAGTGGAACATGGGCCCCTGAAATCAAGACCGGTGAAATGATCCGTGAGAGGAAATGGGAACTACCTGTTAGCTTGATGTAGCTGACCAATAGGGTTGAAGAGTGCGTAGTCCGACTTGATGGCTATCATAAAGATATGCTGACTTTAGGGTGAAGGATACCGGAAAGGATCCCGTGATGGGAAGAATGGAGGTATCTGGATCTAAGTTGATATAACTAAGTAGAAGACTTGTATTTGGCTAGGCTTAACCCTGACACGCACCAATACTCATACCAATGGAGGCGTGAGAGAGTGTTGACCTAAACCCCAGCCATAGAATTTCTGTGAGGGATGCCTTAACCCAATTACCGCAGAGAACCCAACAGACGTGCATTAGAGCCGTGAGGGAAGAATGACTGAGACTACCCAGAGGAGTATGGTGTTCTATCTTAATGTGTTTCTGCCAATAGAGACCAGCATACATAGAGTTAGAAGCATATCTGCATTGTCTATTTCATATCATTTTGCATTTTGTATGATTTGCTTCCATGTGTTATTATGTTATTATGGATTGAACTGCCTTGCTGAGTTCTTTTGAACTCGCTCCTTTTTGCAATATCTTCTGTTAGACTTCTCTATAGGTTAATACTACTATTGTTGACTTTGATGATCAGTACTATGAAGACCAAGTTGATGACTCATACAATACTAGTTACGGTGACTACGTTGGTGAAGACTATCAAGACGAGATTAATACTTATCAGGAGTAGCTCAGCTTTAGCACTTGTGTACCATCGATGGGATATTGTTCCATTCTCTTTTTACTTTTATTAGATTAGTTGAGACCTTAGTTGTTTGTTCCCTTTTTATTATTGAGAACTAGTTCTAATCTACCTTTTTGATCTACTTTTCCATTGCTGTTGTGGAGTGAGTTTCCGCCTCACTCTACATTGTGATTTATTCTATTGGTATCATTTTCTGCACTCTGATGTTCTTTTGTGATCCTTATGAGATCCTTTTTTGACTTTTATTATTAAATTACTTGAATAAAATGATTTGTTCTTGCTTTTGATTATATTATTGTACTAAGTGGATATGATCATTCCTAAAGTTGATCTTCGGGACTGTGGATCACTCCTCCGGGTATTCCAGATAGGGTACCGGTTGGCTGGATGTGACAGGGTTGGTGCGGGATTTCACAGTAAGACTTTCCTCATATTCAAAACAAGGAGTAGAAACAGTAAAGAGAAAAGATCAATAGAGAATAGAGTCGAATACTAACCTTGTAGAAGAAGATTCAATGGAGGAACTTTGCTTGGATGCGTGGAATCAACCTTGGGCTTGAGGAGGAAGCTCTAGGGTTCTTCTCACGTTTTCTAGAGTCAAAGAGGCAAAGTGGTACGAATTAGATCAAGGTTTGAATATATAGGGCTCCCAAAAACTAATTTCCCAAAAATAGACAAATCTGTCCCTAGGTTTGCTTTGGTCGCCCCAAGCGACCAAAGCAAACGACCAAGGCAGTGCCTTAGGTCCAATTGCTGAATTTTGGTTCCCAGAAGCCAAGTTCACCACTTGGGTCCTTTACCAACTTAAGAAAGGGTCTTACCTGACTTCATAGGACCTTCCGAAGATGTCAACACCATGCTCAAAGTCCATTTCCAAGTCCATCATCATTCAGGCTACATCTTCTCTCAAAGCGAAACAAGGTTTCCATAATGGGATCTTCACTATCAATCTCCATTGTTCTAGGTCAAAGCTAATAGGTTCAACAAAGAGGGTCCATAGCTATATTCTACCTTGACTTGGGGTCTTTAGACCTACAATATAGATTTATGGATTAGGGTTTGTGAGGGATTTCACAGGTAGCACTTAGGTCTGGTTTAATAAAGAAAAAAAAAAGGATAATGAAAAGAAAATTAGAATGCATAATGCTATATGACTTTGATGTGATAATGGATGCATGATGAATTTCCTAATTTACTTACATGGTTGTCTATATTGCTTACTGGGCTGCAAAGCTCACTATTGTAAATGTTGACAAGTCTTTAGATACATGACAAGGGTAACAAGTTGATAATGGGTAGAACTCTTATGTGCCCCGGTTGGGTGTTTGTAATGTGGGTCCCACCAAACCTTAAGAACTGGGGGTCATGACAATATTCGTATGCCACAAGGCATGCAATAGAAGATTGACTTCATCTTGTATAGAAGCTTATCTAGTTTCCTTAGCTTAAGGGACCGCTTCACATACTGAAGCAATTTTTTTCTTATCTTATGAAGCACAACTAATAGCATTTTTTTCAACCTCAAAAGTACAAAATATGAATATGTTCTCATGTGTTTCTATGTGCAAAGGGATCTTGAGTATTAGTTGTATATCCCCACTTGGTAGCGCACTCCCATTGGACTGATGATCAATCTCATATTCTTTGTTTATTATAGGATGGGTTTTAATTCCCCACCCTCACTTAGAGTAGATGAGATACTTTCATCAATCTCTATCTCATAAGTTTGAGATCCATGCTAGCATCTTTTATGCTAGGAAATCAATCTCAAGAAAATGAACATTGCAAAACTTTGTCTGTGATGATACATAGTTATGGGTGCCGGCTGCAGTCACAAAACAGTCCCCACAAGAAGATATTGAGAGGTTTATTTGCACCATTACCATCCTAAACATATTTAGAAGTACAAACTTTCTCTATTCCCTACTACATTATTATTATTTGTTATAGGGAAGAAAGAATTTGTAAATTGCCTTCACATTAATTATCTACAATGTCCAAATGGATAAATTCTCAAGTTTGAGATATCTTACTAAAAGATTCCAATAAGCCTTACCAACTAAACAAGGCACACATATTGATAGATTCGCCTAAGCGAGTGGGTCAATAAGACTTTCTCTAGCTAGCTTGGCAATCCAATCATGATTCATGTGTCCTTGTTTAACATGTTTGGAGAATATACAAAATCACAATAAATATGGATCACAAAAAGATGAAGTAGAAACAATTAGATTAAGTAAATCTGACTCGATGAAACCATCAAAAGTCACAATGTCTACTACCATTGGAATGTATTTCCAAAAACAATTATCAAATATGTGCTAAAACTAAAACTAGATTACACCAAATTTTTTATGCTTTTAGTAAGTCATGGAGTAGTAATGTGCACTCAGTGTGCAAATCAAGCTTTGAGGCACTACCCCTCTATACTACTTCATTCATGCTAATTCCCATGTAGATAATTTTGGAGCCATCCAGAAAAATCTTGTAATCTATAAGTCTTCCTCGATCTCTAACATTATGTTTTGTTGCTCTTGTACACACAATCCACTCAGACTGGGTATGAGGTACCAAAATATGTATACACATAATAGTATACACAGGGAGGGATTAGAATGGTACCTTCTTCGGCTCAGTGCAATCACAATCAAGGTGTCCAATCTTTTGACAATTATAGCATTTGACTTTGTAAGGATCTTTTTTTTTCTTCCATGCTTGCTTCTTTGCCGCTTGGTATATTTGCCTCTACTTGGTGCTAGGTTCAAAGCCTCAACTTGATTTTGCTGCTCTGCCTTGTCTTTTGCGCTTAGACTAAGATGTCTTGTACTGCCCCTTTTGGGCGAAAGGACTTTTGTTAGGATTGCCTTTCGGCGCTCCGCCTCTATCTCCACATGAGTGATGACATCATTGAAAGTTTTGATGACATCATTATGGGTGAGAACCATTTTTATTTGAGCCTAGGAATCAAGTAATGTCGTAATGACTTGTTTGTACTGTTGCTAATCTGTAAGGATGTTCCCAGTATCATCCAATTTCCTAACACTTAGTGTGACATCCAGCCCAAACCTAGCCCGGGATACCCTATTTGTTTGGGGATAAAGAAAGACTTGTTTAATGTTAGACCTTGAAGTTGGACCTTGATTTCAATGTTGTTATCCTTGAAAGCCTTAGGAGGCCATATCCGGCCTTATCCTTACCCTGACCCAGCCCGGAATTTGTATTGTCTGTAGATCAAATGACCCAAAGTGGTGGGAAAAGTCCTTGTGGACCCTTTTGGTTGATGATTTGGTGTCGGAGCCCAAGCCCATGGACATTGACAATGATGCCCCTCACTTGAGAGCATTATCAGTGTTAGTTTGGAATCTGCGCACCGAAGAGGGGTGAATTAGCTGGTAGACCTAATGAACACCT
Organism: Hakea prostrata; assembly: GCF_041222555.1. NCBI lineage: Eukaryota > Viridiplantae > Streptophyta > Magnoliopsida > Proteales > Proteaceae > Hakea > Hakea prostrata. Next base: position 39,209,977 of record NC_142602.1, on the reverse strand, counting down.
GTGCACAATCAGAAAGTATTTCCCGAAACTAGACTTCTTGATGGACTTGTAGGAGAAAACCCCACCCAATTTGACCCCATATAGCCCTCCAAATCCCTGTCCGAAGTTGCTGAACTATGTCTGGCAAATCCTGCTTGCGCATCGAAGAAGGTGAGCTTAGTTGGTGGACATAATGAACTCCCATGCTTGATCCAAAGGTATTTCTCGAAACTAGACTTCTTTATTGACTTGTAGGAGAAAACCTCACTCAATTTGACCTTGTAAGCCTTCCGAATCCCTGTTCGAAGTTGCTGAACTATTCCTGAGAATTCTGTTGAAACTGCTGTTGGTCGATATTATTGGTCGATACTATCAACCAAAGGTAACGACCAACAAGCCTAGAATCGTGAAAAAGGTGCTTTTGGATATTCCTTTCTCCTTTTTAAGTGAAACCTCGAACCTAAATCATTATTTCACTCATTTCAACATCTGAGAACGTGGGAAAGCTCCTCTAAGCCTCCTCCTTGGCTTGGGTGTTGATCTTCTTCAAGAATCATTGTCTCTCTTCTCTAATCTCTTCTCCAAGGTATGTAATCTCTCACTCTCTCTCTAATCTACTTCTACCTCATCTTGTTCTTGCTACTGAGTTCGTGAAGAAGGTGCTATAACCTTACTACACATGTTAAGCTGAGAGATATCAGAAAACCTATTTCTTATAACCTTCTTCTCTGTCTCAACTTTCTCTACTTCTTACGGCCTTCTCTACTTCTTACCTTCTACCTTGTCTTCTTCTCCAACCCCTATCTTGAATCAGAACACAAACCCAGCAAGTCACTCATGGATTTAGCAAAGATTTATGGTCCCTCTGATGACTATGAAGCTCGGTCACCACAGTTGATTCTTCAGCAGCCACAGCCCAAGGACTTCTCCAAACCCACGACCAAGCACTTGCTGGTTGAACAGTTGTGAATGCAGTTCGAGCACTGGACCACCATCAAGTTTCTATGGTATGGCTTTCTGTTTCTCCACGCTGGAAAAACCCTTACAAGCTCTGTCATCATCAGATCTTTCTTAACCCAGAAACTTGATGCTGGTGAATCTCTGCAGCACCTTAAGATTCAGCAACTCCTTGTCATGTTCGTGAAAATGCCCAACTGAGTCGAGCTATTGTTGCTGGTCAAGCTGCCTTTGCCACAACCCTGAACTTGCTGTCCAACATTTCTATTTATTCCTCTCTTTGAAATCATTAGACCTCCAAGGAGGAGTTGCGGCTCCAGTTCATTGGTGGGTCTAAGGCTTAAAGAAATCCTATTGTTCACCTTCTGCATGTTTCTCTTTTGAGGCTACTTATTAATGACTCAGCCCCCCAAGAACAGCAACCAACCTCTGCAGTTTCACTTGACCTGAATGTTCTAAGTGACATAACCTTAAAGATGCTTTCAGAATCATGTTATGTGCCTCATCTTGATAAGGAAGAAACTAGTGGGGAGAGCTTGGTGTTGATGCAAGGGGAAACTCCGGCAGAAACTCCCACCAAGCCCGGCTCCTCTTCCAGTCATTGGTAATCTATTCTCCCTTCTCTAACCTACTCCAAATTACTCCTACTTTTGCTGCTGAGGTTAGGAAGAAGGTGCTGCAACGTTGCAACCACCCCTTCTACAACCTCTTTTGTTTTGAATAAACCCTTTCATATCATATTCATGCTATGATTATTATGCATAATGTTCTTGCCTTCTTACTATGATTTTCTTCATAAAAACATGAATCCTTTGCCTAATCTGATTTCTTTAAATAGGGCTGATTATATGTTAGTATGTACTCTAATTTATTGCCCATCATTTCCCTAATTCAATTCCTAAGTTCTCTTGCAATTGTAATGGTTTTCATTGAAGAACATGGGTCTTGCAAGTTTGAACCTAGGACCTCAAATTGGGGGTTTTCAATCCGACCATTGGATCATGTTAATTCTTGCTACGTAGTCTCCTGCTACTGTTCTTAAGCATCCCTCCAAGTTTTGTATCTATCCGAGACCTGAAAGACCAATTTTGAACCAAAACCCAAAAAGCCAGCTTGGTGTCCGAGAGTCTATTGGTCGATGCTTGTTGGTCGATACTATCGACCCAATGTATCGACCAACAAGGTTGCTGTCAAAAACTTTTGCCCAGTTTTGATCCATTCGATCTCCAGTTGTTTTGATTTCTTCTCTAATCCTTCATGTATGTTTGTTTAGGGTTTTAAGACTATAGTTGGACCATTCTCTTGTGACTTCGGATCATCTTCTTCACAATTTGAGGTAAGGATGGTTATTGCCATATAACATAGACTGTATGACTTTTACACTGCTGTTGGTAACTTAGTAGACTTAACTTATTAATTGATTTTAGACATCATATGATTACTGTAGTTACCTTATGACAGTAACACCATGCTTAATTACTTGATTTATCATGTTTACTTATTCTTGTCATTTATTTATATATTGTATTATGAGATGTTATGACATGTTTTCAATATGATAATGTATTGTTGATATGTAATGGATGGAAATAAGCATGTGATTACTTAGGTATGATTTGGGATTGGGGAGTGCCCTACTGTTACTTCTGTCCTTGGACATCGGAGGGAATAGTATGGGATGTTCTCCGAAGATGCCCATCGACACTTTCCTGGATCATTGGATGACATACATAGGACTTGTCTAGATGTATGGCTAGGATGTCCCTATCATATCGACCCGATTCGGAAGGGCATTGAGACCGAACAACCCGTGGTAGTAGTGTGGATTTGTGGGTGCTCAAGACCGGTAACCACTCCGTGAGAGGACATAAATTGCATTGCGGATACCCGGAAGGGGCCATTTATTGGTAGGGTTGCAAATGGCTAGACTTGGGCTCACGGGCGCTCAAGACCGGTGAAATGATCCGTGAGGGGACGTGAGAGCTTCTCGTTTACCATTTGTGGATGACCAATAGGGTTGATGAGTCCGGTGAGTAATATCCGTGACTCTAGTGTGAAGGATACCGGAAAGGATCCCGAGAGGGGAGGAATGGACGTATCTGGAACTGACATGATATGATTAAGTAGACGACTTGCATTGGGCTAGGCTATACCTTGACATGCGCCAATACTTAGACCAAATGGTGATGTGAGAGAGTGGTGACCGAAACCCCCAACCATGGATTTGTCTGAGAGGGATGCAGGACCCAATCCCCCCCCGATGATGAGTGACTGAGACTACCTAAAGAAGTATGGTGCTTTGACTTAAAGCATGTCTACCATAGAGACCAGCATACTCAGAGTTAGAATCATATTTGCATCTTATGTCTCATATCATCTGCATCATTTCATGATTGATATCATATGGCTTATGTATTATGGAATAACATTCCTTGCTGAGTTCTTTTGAACTCACTCTTTTTTGCAACATATTTTGTTAGACTTTTCTGCAGGTACTACTACTGTTGACTATGACGGTCAACACTTGGAGGACTAAGTTGGTGACTCATACCACTTTGGCTACGGTGACTACATCGGTGAAGGCTATCAGTTCAAGACTCACATTTGTCAGGAGTAGACCCGGCCTGGCTTAATTTCTTATGATTATGTTATTAAGGAGACATTGTATAAGTTAGAAGAAATTATAACTTAGTTGCTTACCTTGTTATTTCCCTTCTTTGGAAATCTAGTTGTAACCTTTACCTTATTTCGATCTACCTTCCGCACACGTTGTAGAATATATTTCCGCTATACTTTATAGTTGTCTTTTGATTTGGTACTTGTTATTCCGCACTCTGATCTTCTTTGTGATCCTTTTGTGATCATTTCTTAACTTTTATTATTAGATTACTTGAATACTATAATTTGTTCTTGCTTTTGATTATATTATTGTGATAGGTGGATATGATCGTTCCTAAACTGGATCTGTTGGGCTGTGGATCACTCCCGAGTAACCCAGATAGGGTACCCCCTGGGTGGATTTGGGGTGGGATGTGACACTTAGGTGTTTAAGCATGGTATGCTCAGGGTCCTTATAGTACCTATCTAACTTTGAGGTCATGGCCCTTAACATCGTAGTTGACGTACCTCCATACTCTAGTTTTGCCTAGTCCCACAGAGACTTGGTAGTAGAGTATTTCTCATATACATTAATCAGGTCTTCATGCATATTGCTAAGCATGAATAGCATATCATGTGATCCTTTCTAAACCAAGTTTCATAGGCATCCTTCTCTTGACAGTGTTGGTCGGGTAGCATTACCCTCTTCAGGTTTCTTCATTTCAAGGGTTAGGAAGTCTAGGAAACTTTGTTCATTGAGCATAGATATAATCCTATGATGCCATGTGTCATAGTTGGCTTCATCCAACTTACAATCTCTGTTAGGGTTAGTTACTCCACGTAGGGTGGTCATATCATTATATTCAACAATTTGCAATAGGACATTCAATATATACTTAGATTTTGTTAAGAAACTCTAATTGAAATTAATGGTTTCATACCCGTACAGTGAGACTAACAACTTGCTAATCTTGTAATCAAATCTCACAAGAATGACTTGAAAACATATTATTTCAATCGATTTCGAACAAATAAGGAGGAATTTTAAGATTCAACAACCACAGAATTGTGCCATACATACGGATGCACAGGGATCCTAGTAGAAAAACTCAAAATTTGGTACTTGAAACAATACATCAAATCGGTATAAGATTATGATACGTAGTGTGATGACAACCCTTTATATGGCTTTCAAAAAAATAATTAAAATAACAACCATTTAATTACATTACATAAAATAATGTCAGAGTTAATTCCAAAAAGGCCGATATCAAGAGATTGATATCGCAAGGTCACCTATCCGGCTTCATCAAGGGGAGACAGACAGAACCACGAGGAACCAGTGACAAAAGGGAGCGTTCAGTAAGTCAAGAGTGGCCAACCGAAGCTCCTAAATCTAAGAAAAGCAAAGAAGTGATCGATGCTACCCGATCACCCATATTGACAATATTCGGAGGACCCGAACCTGAGTCACTCCGAAAGTTGAAGGCCAAATCCAAATTTATTGGAACTGGAGAAACGCAAAAGCGGAAAAGACCGAATGGTGAGGGTTTGATCACCTTCAATGAAGAAGATGAGAGAGACATATGTATACCTCATGATGACGCCATAGTCATCAAGGTTGAGATTGCACGCCAAGAGGTGCACACAATATCGGTTGACATAGGGTCTGCTGCAGACCTTTTATCTTATGAGGCTTATCAAAAGCTCAAAGTCGAGGAAGATCTAATGGAGCGGTCATCTACGCATCTTTACGGCTTTGTCGGGTCATCAGCTATAGCCGAAGGATCGGTACAACTAGATTTATCTATTGGAAGCTTCCCCAAAGAAGCTATTATTCGGGTGAACTTCCTGGTGGTTCAGGAACTTCCGGCTTACAATGTCATTTTCGGCAAGCCATCCTTATCAAAGTTAGGTGTTGTAGTTTCGACAAAGCACCTGAAGATAAAATTCCCAACTAATATGGGAATCGGTTAGGTTTCCTCTGACCAAAGAATCTCCCGACAGTGCTACGTGGCGTATCTGAAAGATAAGGAAGGCCCGAGGAAGGCCACGACATTGCCAATAGAGATACGGGATGATCGGGATGAGACAGAAATGCAAAGACCCGAGCCAGTAGAAAGGTTGGAGCGAATCCAGTTGGATCCTGACAATGAAAAAAAATACTCATATCGGATCCGAGCAACTAGAGGAATTCAAAAAAGAACTGAAGTTTTTCCTTCAGGAAAACAGTGATGTGTTCGCATGGTCTACGGAGGATATGCCGGGAATAGATCGGCAGGTGGCAGAGCACAAACTTTGAATAGATCCAAAGGTAAAACCAGTTATTCAGAAGAGGAGAAACTTCTCGATAGAAAAGCATGAGGCCATCAGGGGCAAAGTCGAAAAGTTGAAGAATTCAGGGTTCATTGAACCCATCAAATGCCAAATCTGGTTGGCCAATGTGGTAATGGTCAAGAAGGCGAATGGAAAATGGAGAATGTGTACATATTACACAGATCTCAACAAGGCTTGCCCAAAAGACTGTTATCCGTTGCCCCTGATAGATCTTTTAATAGATGCCACCGCTGGATATGAAACGTTAAGTTTCATGAATGCATATTCGGGGTATAACCAGATCCTCATGAACCAAGAGGATGAAAAGTTTATTGCTTTCATGACCGATTGTGAAAGCTTCTATTACAAAGTCATGTTGTTCGGCATGAAGAACGTAGGGGCTACTTTTCGGAGGGTAGTAAACAAAATATCAAGGATCTGATCGAGAGAAATATGGAAGCATACGTTGATGATATGCTGGTGAAAAGCACAGCAAGATCAAAGCATATTGAAGATTTGGCAGAAGTATTTTCGGTACTTTGGAAAAACCAGATGAAGCTGAACCCAGAAAAGTGTGCCTTTGGTGTATCGTCAGGGAAATTCTTAGGTTTCATGGTGTCTCAAAGAGGTATTGAGGCTAACCCGGCCAAAATACAGGCTTTGATTAACATGGAATCTCCTAAGACCGTTCGGGATGTGCAATGCCTAACGGGAAGAGTAGCTGCGTTGAACCAATTCATCTCACAGTCGGGAGAAAAATGCCTCCCTTTTTTCAAAGCACTCAAGGATTTGAGGGGCAGTAAGGAGGCAAAATGGTCAGAAGAATGTCAAAAGGCATTCAAAAATATAAAAGAAACACTGGGTAAACCATCGCTTTTATCTCGACCAGCAAAAGGAGAAATTTTGCAATTTTATTTAGCAACATCACGCTCGGTAGTGAGTGCGATACTTGTTCGGGAGAAAGACAAGAAGCAATGGCCAATCTATTATTTCAGCCATGTGCAACTTGACGTAGAAATGCGATATTCCCAGATCGAGAAGCAAGATTTGGCTCTTATGATAGCGGCCAGGAAACTAAGGCCATACTTTCAAGCACATCCGATAGAGGTATTGACTACTTTTCCTCTTAATAAAGTTCTTCGTAAGCCTGATTTGTCTGGAAGAATGGTAGCATGGTCAATCGAGCTTGGCGAATTCCAAGTAAGTTTCAAGCCTCGAACGGCAATCAAGGCCCAAGCATTGGCCGATTTCGTGGTAGAAACCACTGCACCGACCGAGGAAGTAGCCGAACCCAGTATTCCAACCATGTGGGAGGTATACGTAGACGGCTCGAGCAATAAGCAAGGAGTTGGAGCTGGGATTCTTTTGGAAAGCCCGGTAGGATTCATTATTCGCTATGCTTTGAGGTTCACATTCGAAGCAAGCAACAACGAGGCAGAATATGAGGCCTTGAGCTCAAAGGTAACTATCTTCAATGACTCACAGCTTATTGTCAATCAAGTGCAAGGGGAGTATGGCGTCAAGGAGCCCCGATTGCAGAAATATCAAGAAATCGTGCAACCGTTGCACAAGGAATTCAAGAATCTAAAAGTATGTCAGATTCCAAGAAAAGAAAATACAATGGTAGATGATCTTTCGAAACTGGCTAACGCCAAAGAAAAGACTCTAGACCCCCCGCACATGAGGAATTAGCATTCCCAAGCCAGAAAGGGAGTATCCTATATGAAACCGAACGAGTGGACCGGACCCGATTGTGGAATATCTCAGAGATGATAATCTACCAGAAGATCCAAAGGAGGAAAGAGTAATCAAAGTATGGGCGTTAAGGTTTGTAATGCAGAATGGACGGCTATACTGAAGGTCTTATGCTGGACCCCTCTTGAGATGTTTGGGTCCTAAAGGATCGAAAATAGTGTTGGTAGAAGTTCATGAAGGAATTTGTGGAGCACATATGGGCGGCCGAGCTCTGGCCCACAAAATCTTAAGGCTCGGTTTGTATTGGCCGAAGCTCCAAAAGGCGGCAATGGAATACGTTCGTCGCTGTAGCAATTGCCAAATCCATGCCACAGAATCAAAAAGGCCAGTTGAAACCCTAACATCAATTCTAGACCCCATCCCCTTTGCGATGTGGGGAATTGATATTATGGAAAAATTCACCAAGGCTGCGGGTGGAAGAGAATATCTCATTGTAGCAATTGATTACTTCACCAAATGGGTAGAAGCTAATGCTTTGGCAACCATCACTGAAAAGAAGGTGGAGAAGTTCATGTTGGAATCTATCATCTATAAGTTCGGGATGCCAAAAATCCTCATAACCGACCATGGTACACAATTCGACAACCCACAGTTCGAGCAGTTCTGCAACACTTACTTGATTGAACATCAAATGTCATTAGTAGCATACCCATAGAGCAACGGGCAAGTGGAGGTTACCAACCGAACGCTACTTGACGGAATAAAGAAGAGACTCGAGTCTGACAAAGCCTTATGGGTTGAAGAATTGCACAATGTTTTGGGGGCCTATCGAACTACAGTTTGGACTCCCACTGGAGAAGCTCCATTTAAATTGGCTTATGGATCTGAAGCATTAGCACCCGTCGAAGTAATGGCTGGGACACTTCGAGAAAGAGAATTCGAGGAAAAAGCAAATGAAAAAGGATTGCTAGATAGCCTCGAACTACTAGATGAAGTTCGGACAAAAGCAGTTGCCCTAACCCAACATTATCAACGAAGGATAGCGTCACACTATAATTCCCGAGTAAAGCGTCGGCAGTACCAAGCGGGAGACCTGGTGTTAAGGAATACTTTAGCTTCAGATCCACGCCATCAGAAGAAATTAGATCCTTCATGGGAAGGACCATATGTTGTAATCAAGCCGGTCGGCTCGGGGGCATATAAGCTGAAGAACATGACAACAGAAAATGACCTGGATCGTTCGTGGAATGCTAGACATCTGAAGAAATATTATCCCTAGAAGATTATCATTTTCATTTAAGATGTAACACATTCGTCTCAATCAAAGCAATTCTCGGTTTTCAACACAACATCTTTCGATTGGGGGCAACACACAATATTCAGCAAAAATGGATCAAATCAAAAGGCATCGGTTTAAAACCGAGTGGCACCTCCAAAAGCTTAGAAGAATTCTTCGGAAATTCCTAAGTAAAGGCATCAGTTTAAAACCCGAGTGGGACCTTCGCAAGCTTAATGAATTTCTAAGGAAATTCTTAAGTAGTCATAGAGGCATCGATTTAAAACTCGAGTGGGACCTCCAAAAGCTTAGAAGAATTCTTCAAAAATTTCTAAGTAAGGGCATCGGTTTAAATCCCGAGTGGGACCTTCGTAAGCTTAATGATTTTTTAAGGAAATTCTTAAGTACTCATAGAGGCATCGGTTTAAAACCCGAGTGGGACCTCCGAAAGCTTAGAAGAATTCTTCGGAAATTCCTAAGAAAAGGCAACGGTTTCGATCGGCTAAGGCCTACTAAAGCAAAGACTTTGTTGATTGACAGAGTTTAAGGATAAAGTTAATTCTTTATTTCTTTAAACGATCAGAAGGGGCCAACCTTTACAACATCAAAAAGTTCTCAGGAAAAATGCATGTGAGATAACAAGTGTTGAGGTCAAATCTTCATTCGGTCGATAAACAGTGAATTCTAAGTATCATCATCGGTGATTGCGAAGAGTTCCTAAACTTTCCTTTGTTGAAATAGAATCGAGAAGAAATACAAAAGAAGCTTTCTCGGAAGCAACACAGAGTCAAGAAGAAATACAAAGCAGCTTTCTCGAAAGCAACACAGAGTCAAGAAGAAAAATTGAAGCGGCTCCCATATGTTGAAACAGAGTCGGGAAGACATAGGTGGACTGCTGGCCGTGGAGACATAGGTCCTCTCATCATTTGACTGACCCTTCTCATCCTCGGTGATTGCGAAGAGTTCTGTAAGCTCCCACCTATAGGACAAAATCCTCCGCAATTCCATACCCTTCATCCAACTTTTTCTAAAGCTTGGCCCTTAGTCAAACTTGCATTCAAGGAGCTCTTCATAGTTGAATCCTCTAAGGGGGGACAAAGGAGGAGAGTCATCAAGATAATGCATTATATCCGGATTTGGAATGGGCCGGTCCACCACATCCTTAGCCCAAGTAGGAAGAGGAAGTCACAACTTTTCAAACACTTCGGGATGACAGCTTGTATGATGGGGAGCCGTATTGAAATAAGGATTCCTCCTTAAGATCGACTCCCATACCTCGTTCTCACCTTCCCGATAAGCCTACAAGTTATAAGTGTTCAGCATATCAATAAATGGCTTACTCTGCAAGTATTTTAAGATGCAAGCCCTGCGAACATCAATCGGAAGAGTTTCGGGCTGAGGAGTAACGGCTTGTCTTTGAGGCATAGGTGTAGGAGCTTTAGCTTCAGTCCCCTTCAGCTCTCCTGAAAGCTTCTCAACTTCCCACTCCAGCTTTCGGATTCTCTCCCTAGCACCATCCAAATCCGAATGAAGTCGCTCGATTTCAGAATTCTTCACTCGGGCAACTTCCCAAAGCTTGTCCCGAAGATGAGCAAGCTCAACATCTTTGGCTTTGGATTCTTCCCGAAGCTGGGAAAGATCATTATTTAAGCTACTAAGCCTAAAAGCTTATTCCACCTGCTTGTGGAAGTTATCAGCAAGGCTCCTGTAATACCGCAAGAGTTAGTTGGGAGCAAAAAATTTTAAGAAAGAAAAATGATGAAGAGATACTTACAGCACAAATGACCTTATAAAGGCCTTGTCTGGAATAGCATTGAAGGCTTTGTTCTCGGCAAGCATCTGAGCAAAAGTGCACCATTCTAGCGCCTTTTCAAAATCGCCTATCACCAAGTCAGACCTCTTCAATGACCAGGAAGACCTGTACAATTCATCATCTAACCGAGGACGCTTTCTTTTGGAAACAGCACCCTCGGCCTCTTGGAAAACCTCCTCCACTACTAAAGGAGGAACCTCCACGGCTTGTGGAAGGTTGGAGGAAGATGCCAACGAGGCACCAGCCAGATGGGGATTTGGAGGTGCGGACGACAGCTGAAGGAACTACATCTTCCTTAGCAGGCCGAACGGTCTCCATCATGGAAGAAGACACAAACGAGGCATTAGCAAAGGCTGTGGGAATTTGAACTTTAGGAGAATCACCAACAACAACCTCTTCGTGCTGAACAACCTTTCTCACCACTGGAGTAGTCTTCTTAGAAGATTTTGCCCTAACAGCATCCAAGTTAACTTTTGGAGGCACTGCAAGGAAAGACAAACGTTGCCAGTTATGAAAGGTTAGCCAACAAAAAAAAAAATAGCAAGGAAAACCCTAGATGTCTGAAGTTCAAAAAAGGATATTCCAACAAAAGGCTTCCGAAATGAATAACCACCAAGTAAACTACTTTGGAGTTACTCAGGGAGGAGAACCCAAAGAACCCAAAAGAAGAAAGGATGGAGTGGATTAGGAGAAAACTCACTTGTTCAAAATCTGATTAGAGTATCATCAGAGGATAGAAATGCAGAAGCAGCACTGGCGAAGAGAAACGACTATTGTTGCAAACGACAGAGACAAGAGTGAAGCACACTTGAGGTATTTAAATAGCCCTAAGGGGTGATGTAATGGTTTAAAGCTCGTATGGATCAAGGGTCAAGAACGAGAGACGATCCGAATTTCGAAAACAAATCCAAGATCAATGGTCAGGAGATAATGACGTTTCAAATTCGAAAGTTAATAGTTAAGTTCGTCCCAAGCCTCCACGTGGAGCATTGTGCACCTGATATGAGGATGTGCATCAAAAAACCAACCGTCACACCAATATTAAATGAAAAGAATATTTCCAATTTCTTGGGAAGTGCAACTCATATGCAAGTACAAGGAAACGTTTGAGTTTCGTCATAAAGTGGGTGCAACTTGGAGAAAAATGCTTCAAGTAAGTCATAGGGGATTAGGATTGAACCGAATCAACTCAGAGGCAGGGGTGTATCCCAAGGTTCCCGAACGTCAACCCCTCTGAGGTTCCCTAATGTCAACTTCAACCAAGGTACAAGGTTATTTCAGAGCAAGCCTAGTTCATTTCCGAACGTGATTCTAAAAGAAGAAAATGAGCAAATTCTCTAAGTACGCTATGAGAAAATACTACCAGATCATCACAACAAATATTCCCAAAACTCGAGGAAAAAGTGATGCAACGGCATTAAATGCGATTCAACATTTAATAATTGAAGGATCATTCAAAACCATCACTTGATAAACGGGGCTAGTTCAAACCAAGCCCTCGGAATCGCCCGAGTTTGGGGGGCTTGTGATACAGGAAAAATAATTATCGAACCGGGTCCGCCCTTGGTTCGACCCTTGACCCCGGTCGGGAAGAAACGGACTAACTTGCATCCTCGTGGGCCGGGTTTAAAGATAGCTTGCTGAGAAAGAAACCTAACTCAGTCAACAGGCACGCCCGAATCCGTAATTATTGGAGTGGACGAATCGTCAAGGAGACGGTTAACGACACTTACGGGAGCAAAAGATCGTGCTAACAAAGAAGTTATCCATTATCCCATCAACGAACGGATCTATTATCAACGGATCTAATCATTAAGATCGGACGGCCACCCGAAGAAAGCTCAAATAAATCCAACGAAGGAGATTCGAAGGTAAACACTATATAAGACATGACCTACGTACAAGAGAGGTATCTGAATCGTATTCCATATATTCGTATTCATACTTTTGCTCTGTACTCAAGCAGAGCCTTTTATGATCGGTTCATCAACTGACTTAGCCTTCGGAGGTGGACTCCCGACCCCGCAGTCGGGCCACATCTGACGATTGTTCTTGCAGGTCATTAATCCATGATCTAAGGGCTGAGCGGATTTTGGACGCATCAGATTGATTCGTTGAAGTGAGAGAGCATATATTTTTAATACACCAAATTAAATTTAAATTTTAAATTCAAACCCAAAAAAAAAAAAAACCCAACCAAAAAAAAAAAAAAAAATAGAGGGGTGGTTTTGATGGGAAGTCGCCCGCCCCCCCCCCCCCCCCGCCCCCCCCAAAGAGGGGGGCGGGGGGGGGGGGGGGGGGGGGGCCCCCACAAAAAAAAAAAAAAAAAAAAAAAATATGATCTCAACTACTCAATAGAGAATTCAAGTAATTGATCACAAGAAGTATGAATACCTGCCCTCTAGTGTTTACCAGAGGTCTTTATATAGTGTATGGTGATAGAGTTATATTCGGAGTAACCTGCTATGAGTTGTTGTAGGAGAGTAACTCTTTTAGAAGAGTCCTTTTACCTAACTAACTCTCTTTTCCAGTTGTTTGGTGGTAGGAGTCTACCTACACGAGGCCATCTCATATTGCTATAAAGATGGACTTTTTAGTGTGGTCGGTCCTACCATGAACCACCTGGCCGGATCCTGTTGTATTGTAATCCTGGTCGGACCGTTCAACCGCCGGTTCAGACCTGGGATATAGAATGACCATTTTAGTCATTAACATAAGCCCCCCAGTCCCTTGTGGTCGAGAACGTTGTGCTCGATTCGAGGGATTATTTTCAATTTAAAGGATGCATGGTCGGACCGATCAACATACTCTTTATCGAAAACTGTAACGTCCCACTCATGAGTAGCCGTCATTTTTGCGCGGAAGCCGAGGCACGTTCTTCAAAAAGTGTGCGTGTTTTGACACGTGTCATGGCTGTCGCGTCGTATTAAATGCTCGCAAGACGACGAAGAGACGGTTGATCTCTTACCGTCCACGTGCTGCTTTTGTCACTCGTTGGATGGGGATCTTTAGAGTTTTTAATCCTCGTCGTTCTTTTGAGGGATTCAGAAGGCCTTTGGATTGGAATCTTTTTCCAATTTATAAAGGTGATCGTCTTCCTCATTTCCTCCTCTGTTGTTTTTGAAAAATTTCCAAACCGTCAGACGAAGCTCTTCTTCTTGTGTTTGTTTGAGAACGAAGTCTGTTTTCCCCTGTAGAAGAGCTCATACCTTCGTTTCTGCTTCTCTTCTTCAGGAAAGCTTCACACAAGTAAGTCTTCCATATCTCTCTGTTGGTTTTTCTTCTTTTTTGTTGACAGTACTTGTAATGGTAGTCCTCTGTTCATCTCTTACTTATTTCCTCTTGTTTTTCTGTCTTTTTGTACGTTTTGCTTCCCCCTTTTTTTTTTATATTCCCATTTTAAAGAGTAATGGTAATATTAAAGAGGGGTTCTGCTACTGTAGTACATAGGAGAGACTTAGATGAGGGTCCTTCATCTTCTGCAATTCCCGAACAGTCGTTAGATCCCGAACATAGTCTTGGTGATAGGTCCGAAGAGGTGACTGAGGAATCTCTTGGTCGAGAAAAACTTAGCCGGGATGGTGAGGAGGGAATAGAGTCCCGTCCTGCTGTAGTTGGTAAAAGTGCTCGAGCTCGTTTTAAGGCTGAGCGTCAACGGTGGAAAGATAGTCTAACCCTCGAAGAGTACAAGTTAGAACAAATCAAGGAGTTGACTCCCGACCACATAGACTATGACCCTTATTCGTCTGGTCCCGACTTCATACCCTCCCAAATGACAGAAGAGCGACTAGAGTTTCTTCGAGTTAAATATGAAATTCCTTCAGATCATAGGATTCGTGTTCCTACCAAAGATGAACGTGCCAACTCCCCTTCCCCGAGCGAGTTTGCCTTTTATGAGGACGCTTTGAAAAGCGGTTTCCGTCTTCCCGTACACCCATTGTTCATAGGTGTAATGGTACATTTTAAAATGTGTCCGGGTATGTTTGTGCCGAACAGTTGGCGCAATTTTATTTGCTTTTGGGGTTTTTGCCAAAAGGTAGGTGTCCGACCATCCCTAGCCTTATTTCTTCATTTCTTCGTGGCGAAGAAGCAGGAGCAGGATGGTTGGTTTTACCTTTCCAAGCGTACCTTTTCCCAGTGTGGTTGGGAAGGTAACTTCGTCGGGACGGGGACTCTGCCTTCCAACACGAAAGGTTGGCGTCCCAAGTTCTTTTTTGTTCGGCCACCCTCAAAACCTTCCTTTCCCATTTTCTGGGTTCGTGGACCGACTACAGGTTCCAATGACATCCCTACCCTTTCTGGAGCCGAGCAAAACGCCAGGGAGAAGATTCTTCGGCTTCCTACCGAGGATAAGAACATGTTTGCCGTTCATGGTCACTGTCCGGAATACCCCAATGTATTACGTTATTGGGGGTTCCTTCCTGGTATGTATCCTTTTTTGTAGATATTCAATTTATATCTATCTTATTCTGATCGGGAATAACTTTTTTATGTCTTCCCAGTGATGCTTAATCGTGCACAATGTTCTCGGGCAGCTGATGAAGATATGGAGGAGGCGGAAGCACGGATCCCTACCAAGTCTGATCGGGTCCGGTCTGAAAGAAGGAAACAAGTTGTATCTGGCCCAAAAAGATCTGCTGATGTTTCCGAGGAGCTTGCTCGGCCGAAGAAGAAAACTCCATCTTCGTTTGTGGCCGGTTCAGCTGGGGATGCCTCTCCTTCTGTCATTCCCGAAGAGATTCCGAGCACCCAAGCCTCTGGTGCCCCTTCTTCCGGCCCGCTCAAGGCGGGATCTTATGTTTTAAATAACAAAGATGATGGGACTGAGGTTGCCAAAGCTTGGTTGCCATCAGTTTTGCTTCCAACCGATCAGCAATTTCTTCAGAAGATTGGACCTACCCGAACTCAGGACATAATGACCAGGTATGTGTTTATCGTAGATAAAATTTCCCGCACATTCCTCCTTTATCATTTTATGATTCTTTGTTCTTTTTGGGTAGGTTACTTTGTGCCTTGACCCAAGCTTGGGGAGGAAACCTGGAGACTGCTCGGAGAGATGAGTCCACGATCTATAAGCTCAATGATAAAGTCAAGGACTTGAGTGGTCGGATGGAGACGGTAATTGGTGAGAATGCCGTCTTGAAAGATGAGAAGGCAACCTCAGATGCTCGGGCATTGTCTGCCGAGGAGCGTATCTTAGCTCTTGAGCGTGAGGTTGCTAGTTTGCAGAAGTCTTTAGAAGACAAAGATGCTGCTTTTACAAAGGCCGAGCAAGAGAAGGATCAATACATACGGGATTTGACCGATCAACTTGCTCGAGCATGCCCGGTCTCTTTCGACAATCTCTCCGAGGATTTACGTCGGGAAGTGATTCGGAGGTGGATCCGTACTAAAGGCTGTATAGGGTTTGTCTCCAAAGTTGCTGCCCCCGGATTTAAATATGGTCGGAAGGATGCTTTTACCAGGCTCGTTGAGAATTATCCAGAGGTCGATCTTGGACTTTTACAGAAGTACGTCGATCCGAGCATCTTTGATGAGCTTAAGCTTCCTCGACCAGCTTGGGCTGTTGGCAAGAATGCTTTCCCTTTGCCGAAGAAGGTGAGTGTTCAGGATTTTCTGGACTCCGACTGGGAACCGGCCCCTGAGGAGGAAGAAGAAGCCGGCCCGTCGACGACCACGGATCCTGTTGAGCCCTCGACGACCACTGATCCGACCATACCTACTGACCTCCCTGCTTCCGATGATGTAGTAGCCGAGTAACAAATCTTTTTGTTTGTTGTTCACAACTTTTTGTAATAGATAATTTATCATAGGTTATTTTGCCTATGTAAAAATATTTTTCTTGGCAATGGTATTTCCCCATTTTTTGTACCAAGTACGTTTGTTCGGTATGATACCATTCTTGGCATATTCCCCTCTTTTGCACAAAGTTTACTTGGTCGTAGGAATACAATTGTTCGGTATATATGTGCTCGTTCTTGTCACGTATTTGTATCATTTCAAGCCATGCTGTTCGGTATAGTAGGGTTTGTTCGGCCATGAGCTAAATAGGTGTTCGTCAACATCTGTTCGTCCATAACCCCTACCTCCCGGGCATGATAACTTGGTATGTCTTTTGAATTATTTGTGCCTAATGAATGTTAGGTCTTTATTGCCTATTGAGTGTAGGTCTTTTTCTGCCTAAGTGATATCTTAGGTCTTTTGTGCCTTAAGATTCGTAGGGCCTTCCTCGGAATCTCAGGTCTTTTTTGCCTAGGTCTTTTTCTGTCTGAGATTTTCAGGTCTTATCTGCCTGAGATTTTCAGGTCTTTTCTACCTGAGATTTTCAGGTCTTGTCTGCTCGAGATTTGGCTTTTCGAGATTTTGGTCCTTTTCGCTCGAGATTTTCGGGTCTTTTCTCGACTGAGATTTTGGGTCTTTTTCGCTCGAGATTTTCGGGGTCTTTTCGGTTTTCAGTCTTTTCTACTCGAGATTTTCGGGTCCGAGATTTTCAGGTCTTTTCTGCCTGAGATTTTCAGGTCTTTTCCTTGAGCGTCCTGTTGGAGTTGAATAATAATTTGTACGCATGTCTTTATTTGTATATAAAAACTAGTATGACTTCTTGGGATTATGAATCTCCCATGTTGTCTACATACTGAAATAAATGGCAAAAATAAAACGCTCAAAATTTGTCGTGTTTACGACATTCTCATATACTATTCTTATTGATAGTATTTCTTGAGATTGTTTGAATTCCATGATCGAGGAATCCTGTCGCTCGTCTCCGGATCTTGTAAATGGTATGCTCCGGGAGCGACTTGTCGTATGACTATGTATGGTCCTTCCCAATTGGGGGATAGCTTTCCTTGATTGGTCGGATCTGAAGTAGCTGTTCGGCGAAGTACTAGTTCGCCTGGCAAGTACTGTTCATTTCGAACCTTGGCATTATAATATGTCGCTATTCTTCTTTGATATTCTTCAAGACGGAACTGGGCTTTGTCCCTTACTTCGTCAATTAGATCCAGATTGGTTCGCATTCCTTCGATGTTAGCTTCTTCTTCGAATTCTATTTCTCGAAGTGATCCAATTTGGATTTCTACTGGGACTCTAGCTTCTGCTCCATACGCTAGTCGGAATGGAGATTCTCCTGTGGTCGTCCTTGGAGTTGTTCGGTACGACCACAGTACACTAGGTAGTTCATCTACCCATCTCCCTTTTAGCTGGTCGAGCCTTTTCTTGAGTCCGTCGAGCATGGTTCTATTAGTAACCTCAACCTGGCCATTACTCTGAGGATAAGCTACTGAAGAAAATCTATGCTCAATCCCTTGTTCTTTGCAGAATGTTGAGAATGCTGCGTTCTCGAATTGCTTCCCATGGTCGGTTACTAATATTTTTGGAACTCCATATCTGTACGATATGTTATGCTTGACAAAACGCTTCATCTGCTCGGTATTGATAGTTGCAAGGGGTTCAGCTTCTACCCACTTTGTAAAGTAGTCTATTGCTACTACCAAGTACTCTCTTCCTCCCGATGCTTTAGGTAATTTCCCTACCAGGTCTATTCCCCATCTTGCAAAAGGTATTGGGGATAGAGTTGATGTTAAAGGGACTGCGGGGATATGGGAGATCTTTGCATGTGCCTGGCACTTGTCACACTTCTTGACGAAGTCTTTGGCATCTTCTTCTAAGGTCGGCCAATAGAATCCTTGGCGTATTATTGTATTAGAGAGTGTTCGGGATCCTACGTGTGATCCGCAGGTTCCTTCATGAACTTCTCTTAACACATTTGTAGCTTCTACTGGTCCCAAACATCTTAGAAGTGGTCGGGTGAAGGATCTTTTGTATAATAGTCCGTCCCTGATCGTGAACCTGGCTGCTCTCTGTCTTATTGCCCGAGCATCTTTTTGGTCTTCTGGGAGTTGGTCGTTGTCAAGATAATGTATGATCGGCTCCATCCAACCCAGGTCGGTTGTAATTTGCATGTGGTCGACCTTGTTTATGCTAGGGCTATTTAGTTCTTCAAGGTAGATCACTGGTGCTTGGACATTCATTCCGTCCGTAGCCAAGCGAGATAATGAATCAGCCTGGTCGTTTTCAACCCTTGGTACTTGAGTTATTTCTAGCTCTTTAAAGTACTCGTTTGTAGTTGTTGACCAAGTTCAAGTATTTCTCCATTCTTCTTTCTTTGGCTCCATAAACTCCCTTCACCTGATTTACAATCAGCTGTGAATCACTTTTGATCTCCAGATGTTGAATGCTTAAAGCTTTGGCCATCCTGAGTCCTGCTAACATAGCTTCGTATTCAGCCTCATTGTTGGATGCTTTGAACTTGAAACGAAGGGCATATTTTATTTCAAATCCCCCAGGACTCTTCATTAATAGACCTGCTCCACTTCCTTGCGAGTTGCTTGACCCGTCCACGAACAGAGTCCATCTTTTGATTGATTCTACCCCTTGCTCGTCCTCCTCTTGACTTGTTTCTTGTTTTTCAACAATGAAGTCTGCCAGGGATTGAGCCTTGATACTTGGTCGGGGTTTGAATTCTATTTGATGTTCGCTCAATTCCACGGCCCATGTCACCATCCTTCCGGCCAAGTCTGGTCGGTGAAGAATTTTTTTGAGTGGTAAATTCGTCACCACTGTAATGGGATGAGATTGGAAATATGGACGGAGTTTTCTGGCCGCTATAACCAGTGCCAGGGCTTGTTTGTCCACTTCTGGGTAGCGAGTCTCGGCATCATTCAGGACATGACTAACATAGTAGACAGGTTGTTGTATGTTACCCTCTTCTTGCACGAGAACTGCACTAACCGCTACCGACGAAGCGGCTAAATATAGCTGTAGCTCCTTCTTTTTGGTCGGCATAACAAGTAAGGGTGGTCCGGATAGTTTGTCTTTTAGATCCTCAAATGCTCCCCGGCATTCATCATTCCGAGATGTTTCCTTTCCGACCTGCTACTGTTTTAAAATTTTGAAAAATGGCAGGCATTTCTCCCCCGATCTAGAAATAAATCTATTCAATGTCGCCACCCGACCAGTTAGGCATTGGACTTCTCTCGATGGTTTTGGGTGCTTTCATATCCAAAATTGCCCCGATTTTCTCGAGATTGGCTTCGATTCCTCTTTGGGATACCATGAACCCGAGGAATTTGCCCGAAGATACCCCAAAAGCGCACTTTTCGAGATTGAGCTTCATCTTGTATTTCCGGAGTACTTTAAATACTTCGCCTGGTCGGTCAGATGATTTTCTTTTGAGATGCTTTTCACCAAGCATGTCGTCCACATACACTTCCATATTCCGACCAATTTGATGTTTGAAAATTTTATTCACCGCTCTTTGGTATGTTGCTCCCGCATTTTTTAGACCGAAAGGCATTACTTTATAGTAATAGCTGTCCCTATCATTCATGAATGCCGTATGCTTTTCGTCATCGGGATGCATAAGGATCTGATTGTATCCCGAATATGCATCCATGAAACCGAGCATTTCGTGTCCCGCTGTTGCATCTATAAGAAGGTCGATTCTTGGTAGTGGATAGTGGTCCTTTGGGCAGGCTTTGTTGAGATCTCGTGTAATCGGTACACATCCGCCATTTCCCGTTTGCTTTTTTGACCATTACCACATTAGCTAGCCATTGCGGGTGGTCCGTGCGTTTTATAAAGCCAGATTGTTTTAGCTTTTGCACTTCGATTCGAATGGCTTCATGTTTTTCAATGGCGAAGTTTCTTCTTTCTCGAACAACCGGAATTGCCCGTGGATCAATACAGAGTTTATGCTCAGCCACCTCCCCGTCGATCCCCGGCATGTCTTCAGCCGACCAAGCGAAAACATCGAATTCTTTTTTAGAAACTCGGTGAGTTCCGATTTGAATTTCGCTTCTTGCTCGGAACCGATCATGGTGCCTTGCTCATTCCGGGCCGGGATTGAAGTGGATTTTTTCTAGTTTTTCCACCGGTTCAGCTCTTTGCAAGGTTTCTTCATCGCGGTCGTCTCTAACTTCAATGGTCATGGTCGACTTCGTTCTTTTCTTTTTCCGCATGTAGTCGTTGTAACTTTGCCGGCTACTTTTTCTGGTCGGCTAAACATTCTCCAATTCCCTTAGTGGTCGGGAATTTCATCTTCATGTGTAGCGAGGAGACCACGGCTTCAAGTGCACGAGAGGGTTGGTCGTCCTATGATTGCATTGTATGCTTGATAAATCTCGTACGACCATAAAATTAGTCTCGTATGATTCTATCTCGCGGGTGCTCTCCAATCCGTAGCTCTAATCGGATCGTTCCTTCGCTCGGGTTGATGATCCCGTGAAACCATAAAGCTGGGTTTCGCATGGGACGAGCATGTTTTCTTTTAGCTTCATTTTTTTGAACGCATCTAAAGATAATATGTCTCGCGACGATCCAGGTGTCTACCAAGCACTCTATGAATTTCGGTTCCTTCCGGGAGAATTTTGACTACCAAGGCATCATCATGAGGGATTGTGATATCCCGTAGATCCTCGGAAGAGAAAATTATTGGCTCAGTAGATATATTTTTATGGGTTTCAGTATTCCCAATATATCGTACTTTTCTTTTTGCTTGTCGATTTGATTCTTCCGTTGGACCACCAAATACGGGATAGACCGGAGATCTTTTTCTTTGTTTTTCATCCGCCTCGTGTCGGCGTTTGGCCGGACTTCTTCTTTCTTCTCTCGTGGCTCGACCTTTCTCTCTTCGGGATAGGGTTGTCATGTGGTCGGCCATCTTCTTTAGATTGGATATACTTCTTTAAGTGTCCTCGGGAGATTAAGTTTTCTATCTCCGTCTTTAGATTTTTGCAATCGTCCGTCCAATGGCCGTGATCTTTGTGATAGTCACAATACTTTCGTTTATCACGCTTTCCTGGCGGTGCTCGGATTTTATCCGGCCACTTCATATGTCCTTGATTTTTGATTTGCATCAAGATTTCGGATATTCTTGTATTCAGTGGTGGAAGATTACTAATCTCCTGCTTTTTTGGAGATTCTGCTCGACCTTTCTTGGTCGAGCTTATCCCTAACATCCTGGTCGGTTGAACCCTTTCTCGATCGCTTCTTCTTTCGGCCCTTGGTTCTCTTTTTTCGAGATTCTATGGTTTCCGAAATCTCTGCCTGTTTGTGACATCTTTCACTCAGTTCTGCATATGTTTTTGGCATATCTTGGAGCAGCCGCTCTAGCAATCCTTCATGAGTAATTCCTTGGTATAATGCATGAAAGGCAATTTTCTCGTCCATGCTTTCAATTTGCATGGTAAGATTATTGAATCTCTGGAGGAAACTTCGGATAGATTCCGCTCTACCTTGTTTTATAGAAAACAAAGTATCTTCTCTTTTCTTCAATCCGACTCCTCCTTGGAAGCGCAGCACAAACATTCGTCCTAGTTGATCGAAACTCATAATCGAACCGCTTGTCAATGCCAAGAACCAGTCCAATGCGGAACCGGTTAAAGAGGCTGCAAAACTTTGGCACATGGCTGCCTCATTATGCTTATAAATTGACATGGTCGATCTGTAGCGAGTGATGTGATGCTTTGGACATTGCGATCCATCAAACAGTATGAAAGTTGGGCACTTGAAACTCTTTGGTATTTCCGCCTCAGAGATAGCTTGGATGAAAGGATCCTCTTTTAGAAAAGCATATAGCTCTTCTTTCTTTGGATCGTTTAACTTGTTTACCTTCTCGTCTAACTCTTTGATTTGTTTGCTCAAACGATCTTCTCGCTTGTTCGGTCCGGACTCAACCCTCTTGTTTTTTGGTTCTTTGAGAGGATCGTTGCTACTTCCACGATCATGATCTTCATTGAACAGAGGATCTTTATTTGGAATTTCTTTCTCAGGTGCCCGGGATTTTTCGCCTACCTTCTCTTTTGACTTCGTCCGTCTTCTAGAGATGGTCGAGGCGTTCGATCAGGAAGGACCGAGTGGTTATTCTTGCTTCCCTCCCATATTTTTTGAGTATTTTTAGGATCTGCATTAGGGGCAATTATATGACCCACGGCCATCCTGAGTAGTTCATTCATGGAGGATAATTCCTCCCGAAGCTTTATTTGTTCCTTCTGGAGTGTCTCAACTTGATTTGCTAATGCTCCATGATTCGGGTGCTCGGGGTTTTTCTTCCCTTGATCGGTATTTATCTCCACCCGGTCGGAATTAATTTCCACCCGGTCGGGAATTACCGATTTTTCAGGTTGAGGAATTCCCTTCGAAGCATCATCCTCCACCTCCTTCTGGTTTACAGCCTTCACTTTCGATCGCACCATGACTTTTTGATGCAATTCCCACAGACGGCGCCAATTGTTGATACGGAATCTCGCTCGTCCTTCCCTGTCACGAACCTGCAAGATACGAGCTCGACCTTGGGGGGTCGAGGTACGTCTCCGACGAACAAGTCAGTACCAATAATATGATCTCAACTACTCAATAGAGAATTCAAGTAATTGATCACAAGAAGTATGAATACCTGCCCTCTAGTGTTTACCAGAGGTCTTTATATAGTGTATGGTGATAGAGTTATATTCGGAGTAACCTGCTATGAGTTGTTGTAGGAGAGTAACTCTTTTAGAAGAGTCCTTTTACCTAACTAACTCTCTTTTCCAGTTGTTTGGTGGTAGGAGTCTACCTACACGAGGCCATCTCATATTGCTATAAAGATGGACTTTTTAGTGTGGTCGGTCCTACCATGAACCACCCGGCCGGATCCTGTTGTATTGTAATCCCGGTCGGACCGTTCAACCGCCGGTTCGGACACTGGGATATAGAATGACCATTTTAGTCATAGGGACACGCCCCAACCCCGCACATGGGAAAAAAATATTATAAGAAAAAAAAAAAAAAAAAAAACCCCCCACAAAAAAAAAACCCCCCCCCCCCCCCCCCCCTTTTTAAAAAAAAAAAAAAAAAAAAAAAAAAAATTTAATACAAAAATTCGTTATTAAAATTACTTTTAAAACTGGTGGTAAACTTTAGAATTTTGTAAACAATATATTCTTAAAACAAAATAAAAGAAATCCAAATTTTTACTTATTTATTGAGGATTTTTATAATCTCAAAGATTGTGGAGTTCCATTATAATATTCACATCTGTTTTTGATTTTTCACTTATTATTGTTTTTCTAAGAATTTAATATAAATTTTGAATTATTATCAATACTATTCTCTTTCTAAATATTAGTATTAAAATTTTAAAATTATTTTCTCCTCATGTTGAATCCACGGTTCACACCTGAAAACCAACCTCACCCCTATTGGTCAACTGCTACATGCCAAGAAGAAAAGTTGGGGGACAACTGCTTCGCACTATCTTCTGTCCCCACACGCTTTCAGTCTAGAATTTTCTTCCTATAGATCAATCAATTTGGTTGGAATGTCTCCAAAAAAAATGGTTGGAATAAGAATACACGAGAGCTTCTGCCTTCCCTGGTTGGGTTGATAAAAATCTGGATTTGATTCGAATGGTTCTCATGCTTATCATGCACGCAAATAATTGCAGAACAGTTTTCTCAGCAGAGAAAGGAAGAGAAGAAGAAGAAGAAAACAAAAACCTAGAATGTCCGCGTGCATGGTGGTGGGCTCCAGCCCTTCACCGTCTCGCTAGTGGTTTGTTCAACGCTTATTTTCTAAGGAATATTAGATAAAAACAACCGCATGCAACGTAACTAACACTCATAAAATTGGAATATGTTGACTTCAATCATCATATATAATAAATATTGTTTTCGCATGTCAATGTTTCTAGTGCTGCCTAAAAAAATCAAAGAATAGATTTAAGCTGATCTGCTTCAGACATGCAGCAAAAGAGAGAGATGATTTGAATTTTAAAATGTAATAGCGTAACAGATTAAGTATTTTCCTAACTTGCATGTCGTTTTTCTTTTGGTAAATTCATTTCTTATGACACTAAAGTCGGAAAATTCAACGGCTGGAAACAAGAGTATATCCTAAATTTTATGTGCGATTCTCAGGTAATCTTTTCGCACATCTCAATTTATTTTAGATTCATGTCAAATCTTCTCATTTTCACTTCAACTTCTTAGGAACAGAGACTTCTGTGAAAGCCATAGTTTCTAAGCTTCACTTAACAACTCACCCACAACACAACACTTCACTGCACTATCTACACCACACAACACCTTCTCACAACTCTCTTTTCTTAGTTTGCTCTATTAGACATCCACATGGCTGCCCACGAAGGCAGTCACGCATAAGGTAGAGGTCGGGGACGTGGACATGGATGTGGACAGGTACCACAGATGCCACATCTCTTCGAGACAGAAGAAGCCGAGCAACTCTACTTTGCCCACTTTAGACATACACCCATCGAGTACAGTCGATTTTTCACAATCAAGGAGGTGGCGGTGTTCTAAGTCACTGGGAGGTTTAACACACTTGGATATGGGCACTTTATAAGGGTGGAATTGGGTCTTGAAAATGGTTTCACTGCGTTCGAAAACCCCAAATAGAGACCAACAATAAAAACGATACAATATAAAATAAAAAATCATTTTCGGTCGAACCGAATCGAATCAAAATTAAATGATTAACTTGTCAAAGCAAGTTGACTCGTAGTACTAGCAAATCGACTCCCTGGTCACAACCGAGTTGCATCATCAAACGGTCCAAATAGCAAACCGTTCAGTCACACCATTGACCGGTCAACCAGTTCTACCTGGATGACCTGATGAGCTCAGATTCTGATTAGTTTGACGGGTCATGGGTTGGGTCGGCCCAACTCGTTGACGGGTCATGGGTTGGGTCGGCCCAACTCGTTGACGGGTCATGGGTTGGGTCGGCCCAACTCGTTGACGGGTCAAACTGTCACGTCATCATTAATATTACTTAAAATATTCATAAAAAAATCATAAAACCATTGCCGGATTTTGGAAGCGCGGGTCGAAGCGTCCGGAGTCCGGTGATGACCCATAATATATCGATCTCTTCGTTTTCTCGAGATCTAAGCAGTGTTAATCTAGGATTTTCAAGATCCTTCTAGAAAAAAGTTATTGGCTAAAAACAATACGGTTTCATTGAAAACTCAGAAGAAAAAAATTCACAAGTTGCATGGGTTCGATTCTAAAACTCTAAATGCATCATTCAATATTCTTACGGATTTTTAATCAATTCTATGCAAACTCTAATACCACATATAAGAATATTTTTATCCAAGATCACATAGATTGATTAAAAACACCTTAATATAATACACAATATAAGATAATGATGAACATATCTTCTTTAGGATCTATTGGAGATGAGCACAGTGGATTAATATCTTATTTAGTCTCCCACGAAGAACAAACTTGAAGTTGATTCTATGATCAACTTAATACTACATCTTCTACTCTAGACTCCTCCATATTCACTGGCTTGATAGAATAACCAAACTAAAGCAGAGAATAATGAGATAATTATTATTAGAGTTTAGAGGAGGAACCTAGCTAGCATCCTTTAGCAAATCCGTTAGATTGTCCATCAAGATCTAGCAGTCCCTATTAGCGTACACTAGCCAATTCATATAAGAGTTTTAGTAATCATATATTACCCATATCAGATTAATAAAGAAACTAAATCAGATGTGTAACACAATCAATGAAGCTCTTCTTATATTAAATATTTTATTAATATTCTAACATCAATGATCTAACACATCTAAGAAACATATAGTTTTCTATTATAAGAAAATGTTTCAATAATATTATCTAAAATATTGTGTATGCATAGCCCGGTTGAAGGATATAATACATCAAAGGAGATAGAATGAAATATATTTCACCAAAATTTTCTTCACTTATGATTTTCAACAAAATGGTGAAATCGATGTTCATTAAATTTGTCAAAGTGATAATTTGACAGATTTATTCACTGAGACATTACTTATATCAAAATTTGAAAGGATGGTACATGAAATTGGGATGTGCGTACTCAAATATATTCAATATGTTATCATCATGGGAAAAAAAAAAAGTGTGCTCTATTTTTTCCCCCACCACCTCCCCCTCCCCGCTTTTTTTTTTAAAAAAAAAATTTTTTTATAACAAAAAAAATAAATAAAAAAAAAAAAAAAAAAAAAAGAAAAGAGGGGGGGGGGGGGGGGAGGGAGAAGCGAGGGGGAGGGGAAGGAGACAAATCGTTTAATCTCCTCACCGTTGATCACGTGATTTTTTTTATTTTTTTTAACCCTCAAGATATTTTGAAGGTCAGGGCTTTTGTGATCCGGCTGTCCAAATTACCAACCTTCCTGTCCCGTCACCAAGAATACAACCAAGTCACAGACTTTGTAACTGAATAGTCGAAATTCTTCCTGGAAGGACCACTTACAGTGTTACACTCCACATAGCATATGCTAGCTGGTGTATTTCTGTTGTCCAAAGGTTTCCCCTTGGCAGGACCTATTAGAAAGTATGAAACCAGGTTTCGTTCCTATCAGTCCTTAATATGAGTCTGGCTTGAAGAAGTTCAAGAGACTGGTAGAAGAAGAAGAGGTCTAGAACAGACTTATAAGACACAGAATTCCTAACGATCTCAATCCTTATTAGGTAAGTGAAGATAGAGTAAAACACATAAAAATCTAATCTTTTTCAACAATTTTAAATGGCAGTTACTCCGAAGCCTTCCATCACATGCCTAGCTTTCAGAATTCTATCAGAGCTAATGTCCAGCCACAACCAATTGCCCTAACGCACACAGCAAGCGGGACTTATGTTGGAATTTAGGACTAGCACATTAGATCTTAATAGTTTTCTAAAATTAAACTGGTCTTACAGGAGGAATTTATGCCAGATTCATCCTTGTAACAGTAATTAAAACTTTGTTTGAAAGATTAAAAAAAATGAATACCAAAAATTTACAAGAGTATGAATTTACAGATGAAATGCATACCACCTTTCACCAAATATAGCGGCAGAGCCGACCATTTCTGGTTATGTGGTCTAATGAGATGCATAAAAAATTATCGAGGGGCCTAGGAGATGAAGGAAGCACGACTGTAGGCTATTCATCCCAAATCCTTCCTCAAAGAAATTACAGAAAGAAATGAAAAAAGTGAATATACATATAAAGTGTAGATGATGCATGATGTCAAAATTTAGAGGGGCCTAGGAGAGATGATAGAAGCACGACTGTAGGCTTTCATCCTCAAATCCTTCCTCTAAGAAATTAATGGAAAAAATAATAAAAACAGAGGCACAAGATAAGCTACATCTTAACCACTTAGGGTTCCCTTTCGGGATCCCCGAAGTGTTAACTAAATACTAAGTAGAGAAAAGATCAAAACATACCATTATGAAAGCTTGTCTTTATTTCTTCAAGAGCATGTTACAAAGAGCTTGTTACAAGAGTGAGCACCATTACACTTGGAGAGCCAAGAAGAGAAAGAAAACTTCACACCTTCACCTTCATCTATTGTTATCCTTCCTTCTCTCATCTCACACTAGCTACTTCTATTTATAGGCAAAGGGAGAGTCTTATTCCTAAGTACATGTCACCATTTTAAGCTAAGTACTTGTCAAGTTACTACAAAGATGGAAGTAAAAGGACTAAAGCACATTTTTCAGGGTACTAGAATACCCTTAGCCCTTTTTGGTATTTACAACCTTGTCCACTGAGGTGTCACTTTAATGATTACAGGAATGATTCCATGCAACACCCTCTACGCATGCAGCTGTATACTCTGCTGGGGACCGTAGATTTGGTATTTCTTCAAGAACCACCCTGTGGCATTCCCTGTAGTATAAACTACTGTTTTCCACATTGGTTTGGTTCAGGTGGGTAACCCATATTTTACAGACGGGGGTTCTTGCCTGGCATACTTTTATCCTTAGCATGCTCAAGTGTGATAAACACTACGTTTTGTAACCCGTGTTCAGGGTTAGCCGGTTTTATACTAGCATGGCCTAGTTTACCCAATGTTTTTCATGCTTGGTACTAGCATGGATCCTGTTGTAGCCCGGATCGAGGGTTATGGACAATTATGTAGTTTTACATGGTTGTCCTATGAACCATGTGGTCCTTTATGGATTGGGCCAAAATCCTTGTGGTTTTGTTAAGGTCCACAAAAATCATCCCTAAGTTTAACGTCGTTTGGGTGTGAGACGGATGGTTAGGGAATCACCCCTTTGTTCAATCTACATTTCTAGTAGATTTTGTGATGCTGACGGAGACTTTCCTTTGTTGTATCTTCGTCGTACTATTTCGTATTCAGTGTCTTCTTGTGGGGTCAATGTTCTTTCTTGTTCGTCCTGTGGGTTTATGGGCCCACGATAGCTTCCGCTGTATTGTGTGAATTTTTGTTGGAGGAGAGCTTCTATTTCTCCAAGTATTTCTGTTTTGAAGGCCTCCATTGGTGATTGTGAGCTAGAGCCTGGTGATATTTGTTCAATTTGTTGAGCATCGTTTGCTGATGGAGTATCTTGTGCTTTGTAAAGTTGTAGATCAGCTAAGCGGCTTTTGTTCGAAGCTTCTAATCGCTGAATTAGTCTTTCTTTTGTAGCATTTTCTATTTGTAACTTGCTTATCCTCATAGAACAATTGGCTACTTGATCCAAGAGTTCCCTGTTTTTGTTCTTGATTGGCTCGCATTGTATACAAGTTGTGTTCCTCTGAGCCATGTTGGAGAAAGAGGGTTGTTGAGGAGGAGCATTACGTAGTTTTGGATCCACGTAATATGTTGGGCCAATCATCGACTTGGCATGGATATGTGCTTGTTCGAGGGTCTCATATCCCTTGAAGAAAGGAGTGGGATAACCCTTTGTAGCTTCTGCAACATCTTCCCAATCAAGAAAAATGCCAGTAGTGTGTCCTTGGTAGACGACGTAGAACTCCGCCTTGCCTTTCTTTGTTCGCAGTTGTCCGTATAGGAAAGCAGCAGCATGTATGGCATTTGCTAATCCTGAGATAGCTTTATGTTGAGTGATGCACTTGTTTGCATTGTACCATATGTTGTCCAAACATATTTGCTCTTCATCACTGATCATATAGTCATTGCTATTTTCAAACTTTATGTGAGAGTTTTTGAACAGAATATGTTTTCCAAAGTTTATAGTTTCTGGGGGAGAGGGAATTCTGTGTGGTGAGTAAGAAGGGAATGTGCGAGCTGCACTAGTATTTGAATTACCGATTGTTCCCATTATCTTTGGTGAGTAAACGCCGTGTTTGTGGTGAGAAGGTATTATTCAATAATTGTGAGGGGGTTATCAGAGGAGAAGCTGAAGAGCTTTGTTCTGGAGTTGTATTACTTCTTTGTATGAGATCTCGGATCATATCATCTTCTGTGTAATCATAAAATAGAGGAGGTTAACCAGGGTCTGTAAAATTTGGTGTATCCTGGATAGTAAATCAGCAGTTTTGTTATCTACACCTTTTATATGTTCTATAGTAATTTTATATCCTCTATTATAAAAATGGTTTCTTAAAAGAACCCATCTCCTATGTTGTATTTTCCTTTCATTTAAATTATTATATGCTTTGACTATGGCTTCACAGTGAGTTCGAATTGTAAATGGTCGATTTGTTAGGAATATTTCCATACAATCAAGTCCTTTTAATAAGGCCTCAATTTCGTATTCAACAGAGGTCAATGTTTTTATACTAAACTTTCTGAGTTATACCTACTGATTTCTTCAGTTGATTTAGGGTGTTGTTCTGATGGTTTAATTTTTAAAATGGCTCCCCAGCCAGCTTCACAACCGTCAGTTTCTATTATTCGATAATCCTTATCTGTAGGTAATCTTAATGAGGGAATATTTAAGAAAAGATTTTTAATTTTTTGTACAAGAATAATATCTTGATTATTCCATCTATGTTCTCCATTCGATGAAGTTTTATGGTGTAAAGGTCCTAAATATTTTCCTAAGTTTTGTATAAAAGGTCTAGCTTGATTAGCTAAGCCTAAAAAAGATCGAATTTGTGTTATCGATGTTAATTTATCAGGAAAGTCTTGTATTTTTGTGGCAATATGGGGTTGTAACTTAATAGTATCATTGCCTAATTCCATTCCTAAGAATTTAATGTATTGTTTACCAATTTCCATTTTCTTTTTAGAAATAATTATACCATTATTCATAAATTCGAAAAATATTATTTTCAAATGACTTATATGTTCTTGAGGTGTTTTCCTATAGACTAAAATATCATCTATATAGACTATAGCAAATTTCTTGTGTTTTAGAAATATATCATCCATTCGTCTTTGAAAGACAGATAGAGCGTTTTTTAATCCAAAGGGCATTACAAACCACTCGAAATGTCCTAAGTTTGTAGAAAAGGCTGTCCATTCTATCGAGTCTTTATGCATTTTTGTTTGGTGGAAACTTGATTTACAATCAAATTTGCTAAATATTGTACAATCTTGTATATAACTTAGCAAATAATCTCTTTCAGGTATTTTGTAAGAATCTTCATGTGTATTATCATTTAATCTTTTATAATTTATTATCATTCTAGTTTTTCCTCTAATTTGTTCAGCATGATTATTTACAATGAAGGCTGCACTAGAATGTCTAGAATTTGATTTTTGTATCAATTTATATTCTAATAATTCTTTCATGTGTAATAGAAATTCTTCATTATCTTTAGGTGTATATTTCGCTTGTCCTGTATCTATTCGCATTTCAGGATTAATTATTTCTAATTTACAAATTGGTTTTGTAACATTCCAATGTTTAAGTGGATTATCATTTGCTATGATTTCTAGTTTTTCTAAATTTCTTATTATCTGTTGGATTTTATTGTTTGAGTCAAGACTATAGTATAAAGATTTTCCTGTAATCAGATGTTCAAAATGTTCAGGTTCTATTATGCAGAAGTCATTCATTATTCCTTTTTCAGAAGTTTCTGCAATATGTTCATTATATTGTAATTGAAGTGGAGGTAATCTACATTGATTTCGTGTACAGGTGCATGTATTTGAAGAAATGTTAATGGGTTTTGTTTTTTAAGTTTTGGAAGTCAGCTTAATGATACCACCACGCGAAGTTGCCGACTCTGATTGGGTGATGCGACGGCGTGACACGCGATATTCATTGATAGAAATCGTGGGTGTAAGGGTAGAACCATCAAAGAGAAGAAGGGCCTCTTTGGTGATTAGAAGACCCGCATTGTGATTTAAAAGGAAATTTAAGCCTAAAAGCATATCGATAGAAGGGGGCATGTCGGTTTTGATATAAACGGTGTCAAGGGGGTAGGAAAGAGAATATTGTTTACAATGGTTGCGAAAAGCAATTGTGGAAGGTTTGAGTTGATGAGTATATATATGTGGAATATTATCAATACCATAACTGATCGTGGTTTGTGGGTCAGATATGGGCTGAGTATCATGTTCAGAGATAAAATGGGAAGAAATGAGGTTTTTTGTACATCATGTGTCAACATGGGCGATAAAAAATATTTCTTTGTTAGTGGAAAGAATTGTTAGTTTGACTTTGACCAAAAGAGTATGTAAAGTTGGTTGAGGTGAACATTGGAAAGTAGGAAATGAAGCGGGGTCAGAGTTTGTGGAATATTCAGTGTTATATAGCTCGTTAGGCGGTGATTGAGAATGTTGTTTTAATTGTAATAATTCAGTAATATATTGGACCTGTGATGTTAAGGTATTTAGGGTTGTGTGCATAGTTTGAATATCAGATTTAATAGTAACGATATCAGATTCGAGGGTTGACACGCGAGTTTGAATTTGTGCATTATGTTGGCGAGAATTGGATTCAATTTGTGTTAATCTAAGATCAAAAGGTGCAGTTGTAGTTTGTAGAACAAGTGTGTTTTGGGTTGAGGTAGGTGAGAGAAGAGTGATATTTGAATATTCGGGTGTTCGTAAAAATGGAGAGGTTTTGCCAGTAAGGCAAGATTTACAGGCTTCTTTATAACATTTGTTACATTGATACCGGTTTTGTAAAGATGGCCAAAAGCCACAGTAGAGACATCCTATTTGTAGGTTGCCTTTGTTGTTTATTCAATTATGAGAACAACTTGTCATTTAATAAATATGGTTTAAATTGATGTTGTGGAATAATTCTTCTATTGGTTTTTGTTCAAGATCTTCTTGTTCTATATCTTCCCTATCATGTATAGTAATTATACTATAAATGCTTTCTGTATCTGAAACTTCTTTGTCAATTTCTAATAACGTTTGATTTGTGTTTTGTACTAAATAAGCATTCTGAGTATATGTATTTTGTAAATTTGGGCAATTATTACTAAAATGTCTTATATTGCTGCAGGTATAACACTTTAATTGTTGTTTATATGCCCTTCTAGGGTCATATCTTCTAACATGTTTATCTTGAGATAAAAATGGTTTTCTAGCTGTAGATTTTTGGATAGAGTAATTTGAATTTGTTTTTCGAGGTTTACTAGTATAGCTATTTTGGCTTTTAGTGGAATTTGTATTGTAATTCGGATTCTGGTAATTTTTATTTTGTTTAGCTTGTTTTCTATAGAAGGGTATATTTCTATTGTATTGTTGTGGGACATACATTATATCACAATAGCTATTATCATCCTTTAATTGTTTTTGTGCTAATTGGTCTGCACATTTAGCTTGTTTCCATTATAAATTGTACCTTTATATCGAGGCTGTGCATATCTGCTTTATTTATAAGCTCAGCCTTGTCTTTTAAAAAATTATTCCAAGCTTCTAGTATTTGTAGTCCTAACATTCCGAGTAATTTTTAAAATAGTTTGTCACTTATTTCTTTATTAAAATATAATTCATATTTTATTCCATAATACATGTAATCATTACAAAATTGTTTAATATATCGATAATCTGTTAAAGACATTTGTTCTAATGTTTTTAGTGCATCAGCCTGTTCTGTAGTGTTTCCTAAATTTGGGTCTTTTCCAGTGACTAATTGTCCTACATAATTTAAAAAATTGAATGAATTATTTCCTAGATTTATTAAATATTGATATGTGGATTGATATTCTTGTTTAAAATTTTCCCATATCACTTTGAGTGAGTCACCTAATTATGTTTCTAATCTAGCAAATAATTCTTCTGTTGTTAAATTTTCTACATTAAAATTTTTATAAATATCATTAGTAACTCTTTGTTTCCAAATAGGTATAACAGTATTCCATTTTTGTGGATCATGATGTGTTATATTTAATATAGCTCCTTGTTCATGATTCTGGAGTATTATCGGTTCATCTGTAGGGTATCTTTGTCCTCTAGATTTCCATTGTGTATTATGATTAAAATTGTTGGTATTTCCCGGTAACCAAAATATATCTCTATGTTGTGCAGATGGTCTAGGTATATTCATTCCTGATGATCCATCTTCAGTATTCATTGTTGTATCACGTATAAGAGTATTTTGAGGTGGATTTGAAGCACTAGCTCTAGATTCTTGTGGTTCCATATATTCATTATTTATATTATCTATAATTTCTTGTATATACTCACGTTCTGGATCTATAACGTATTCTGTATTAATAATATTTGATATTTCAGATTCGAATTCTAAGTCAGAGTCATAGGTAGTATTTGTATCGGGTGTCATAACAAGTTCTTTCTGTTTTTCTATAGCCTTTAATTTGTTTTCTTGTTCTAACTTATCTTTTTTACATTGTTCTTCTACTAATTTGGTAATTATTGCTATATTATTTGTTAATTTATCTATTGATTGGTGCATTTCTTTTAAAGTATTTTTGATATCCATTTTGTTTTGTTTAATCACTAATTGATTCAGAGTCGTTGTCTGTCTTAGGTTGGGTTAGGGTTGTATAATTTGTGAATTTATTAAGGTCTCTCCTTTAGCTGTCTGATACATTGAGTGATCAGATGGAGTTATTGTCGTTTGTGTATCGTTTTGCATTATTTGAGAAATGTTCCATGGTAATCCTGCATATTCAAAAGAGTCTATTTTAGGGGATGTTATGGCTTTTACTCCTTTACTAGCCATACTTTCTACTATATCTTTTATATTTATTTTATAATTAGTGGTTGAATTTTGTATTCTGGCTCCTAAAAATCCTGTACAAATTATAAGATTGTTTCCTGTAAATCCTTCATATCCTTTAGTTTGTATTCCTATCTGTATATTATTTATAAAAGCTTCTTTATCAATTAACATATCAGGGGTAAAGAATACTAATCCTACATTATTGTTCATATCTATTTCCATTAATTGTATTATTGAATTTGAGTTTTTCCATCGAGAATCATATATTGTTACTGGGGCTTTAGTGCCTAAGTGTTTTCGAGTAAGGGATTTTATTCCAACTACAAATATTCCAGTGTGTATTAATTTAATATGCTTTGGTTTTAATAATATTTTTAATTCTTTGTCCACCATTGGTAATCTGATGGTTTGTCCTTCTAAACAACTTACAATTTCTTCATTTTTATGTCTTATAAATACGGTATCTCTTGGGAAGTTTGTTGTATTATATAAGGTTTTAGGGTTTAATAGATTTAAAGCATTATTCCTAAATATTTATATATTTTCATTTATATCTACAATTTCTGTTATTTTATTTTCTTATGGGCTTTCAGAAGTTTTGGAGGACTGTCCTACTAGCTGTCTATTAGAAAATCTTCTTATCATTTTACTCATGATTTTTGCACGTAAAATTTAGCTAAGGGTTTTGGTTGTTTGAGTCTATCTATTCTTGTTGTCTTGTTAATATTTAGATTTTTCATTTGAGACAATATATCATTTACTGTAGTTTTCTTTGATATTAAATCTTGTAATAAAAGTAAATCTTTGTGCAATTGTTCTATGTTATTTAGGAGTTTTAAATGTAATAGTATAATTACATTATGTTGTTTAAGGAGAATTTTATCAGTAGGTTGTCAAGTATCATATTTTGATAAACCTTCTGTTTCTGGGTGATATTCTTTGGCTTGTTGTAAAATTTGTTGATATATAAGGTTGTCTTCCATAGCCTAATATTCTATTTGTTTAATTATCTTTTCTAAATATTCTAATTTTTCCATTATTTGATCACATCTAATATTTACTTTATCACATCTTTCGTTTAATAAATTAAATATTTCTTTATACTTTATATATCTATTTTGCTCTTGTTCAAAGAAAAAGATTAGTTTATGTATATCTTCACTTGTTGGTAATTGTTGTAATTTTAATTGGTTTGTTACAGACATAATTTGTTCTAATTCACTTTTTATGTAATCTTGATTTTGTCTAAGTATTATTAATTCATTTTTATAATTTTTATTTTCTTGATCCATTTAGTAATACTCTTCTGAATTATGATAATCTTCAAATAAACTGTCATTTTCTTCATTTACTCTAATTATTTGTTCAAATTGTTTTAATAATATTCCAATTTTTTCAAATAATTCATTATTTTGTTGTCTAAATTCTTTTAGAAGTTCTCTTT
This sequence comes from Hakea prostrata, assembly GCF_041222555.1. Taxonomy (NCBI): domain Eukaryota; kingdom Viridiplantae; phylum Streptophyta; class Magnoliopsida; order Proteales; family Proteaceae; genus Hakea; species Hakea prostrata. The sequence continues at coordinate 39,174,011 of NC_142602.1, read as the reverse complement.
CTTCTGAGGTAAGGCCTTGTGGGCCTAAATATCTTGGAGCAGTTAATCTATGTATACTATCATAATTATTTCTGATTTGTTGTTTTAATATTACTACCTCATCATTTATATCTTTTTGTTTTTGGATTTCTATTTTCATTTCTTGAGTTTTTATATTTATTGTTTTGATTAAAGTTAAACTTCTATCAAATGGTTCATATCCGTAAGATATAGCTAATTTCATTTTCATATTTTCTATATTTTTATACCAGGGGAGTTCTTCGTCAGGTTGATCGAAATAACTCGAAAACCTATGTATACAATATTTTTTGTCTCTTTGATCTTGTATCTTCTTTTAATTGTGTAAATTGTGATCATAATTTTGGATTTGTGGATTCTATGACGCTAATTTATCAAATATAAGTTCTCTTATTTCACTGGGTAAAGTTATTCCTAGAATAATAGTTTCTTCAGGGAGTTCAATAATATTTACTGCATGTTTAAAATATTCTAATAAGCTACAAAAAGCTATTTTCTTTCCGTTATTTGTTTGACTATGTTGTAAAGTAGATATATATACTATGTATGTTTCTACTAGTTTTTGCACAATTATTCTAATTCGTAATTATCACTATCTTCATTATAAATTGCTGTATTTAATTCATTTTGTTTAGGCTCCATATATTGTTTAATATTTCCATAAATTTTTATTAAATTATTAATTTGTTCAAATAATCTATGATTATTTCTTTCAATTTTATTCATATGTTTACTATCTTTTTTTCCTATTACTACTTGATCTTTATTCATAATATTATAGATTCTGTTATAATTTTGTTGAATTTTCGTTCTTATATAAACAAGTTCATCACCAATATTTCTTTGGTGTAAAATTTATATTTTAAGTTCATGTTTTTTTATTTCTAGAGTTTCAGATGAGTAATTCATATGTATAAGGATCAAATCCCATTGATGAGAGACTTTTATATTTTATTCATTTTATAAGATTATACCAAGGTAATTCTGTTTCTTTTTTGTCAAAATGTTTTACTGCTAAATATATCACATATAGTTGTCTTTGATTTTTAAACTTATTTCTTAATTGTTCTTTTTGTACTATAGTATTGGTTGGTTTAATAGAAGATTCTAACTTATCAAAGATAAGTTCGCGGATTTCTATTGGAAGAGTTAATCCTTGTTCAACATATGGTTGTGAAAGTTCTATAATATTCACAATTGTTTTGTAATATTCAAGTAAACTGCAAAATACTTCTTTTATTTGTGAAAAATTATTACAATTATTCAAAAGATGAATATAAACAGTAAATTTATCTACTACTTACTTGTTACATATAGCTTTACAAGAAGAGGAATTTTTTTTTTTTGGGTTTTTTATTTTTGGTGCCAAAGGGGCCCCCAAAAAAATTAGTTTGGTAGTAGTGTTTGGTGGGCCGGCGGGGGGGGGGGGGGGCAGATTTGTTGGTATTTTTTTTTTTTTTTTTTTTTGATAATAATAAAAAATTATTTTATTTTTTTTTTTTTTTTTTTTTTTAAAAAATTAAAAAGATGTTTGTGTTTTAAAATTTAAATTATAATTAAAAGGTTTTAGGGTTTTTTTTTTTTTATTTTTTTTTTAGTTTTTTTTTTTTTATAATATTAATTTTTAAAAATTTATAATTAGTTTAACGTGCAGATAGATGATGTTATCAAGGAATAGCATCAAAACATATAGCTTTACAAAAACCAGCCATGATTGACCCGATAAGATTGGCGGGATTAGAATGGGATGTCACACAACTCATCCACCAAAAGGATAATAAGGTAATTACTCCAACAGAGAATACCTTATACCAAGATTCGCAAGGTAATACTTTGCTTAGATTCCATAATTATTTAGAAACTCAACAAAGAGTATCTACTGAGATAGGAGAGATGAAGATAGTAGTAGTATAAGATCAGAATTTGAGTAGACTTTGATGGACGAGAGAAACCGAGAAAACTCTGTGAAATTAGAGAAAGAGCTATAAAAAGAGGAGATGAAAGAATGAGGTTGATGGCGAGAAGATGTTCTCGGAAGACGAGGAATCATATTTGAAGATAATACCTATACAGAAGCTGCTGAGATTGAATCCAAATTTTTGGCAAAAATAGATGATGAGCCTACCGAAAAAGATGAGATAAGGTCAATCCCTGAATCGACCAATGACAGCATAAGAATTAGAATGGATAAGCAGGATGAAGATTTGAATCAGATTCCTTCTGATTTGGAAGATGTTGGTGAAGAATTAGACAAAGAAAATTTTGTAGGAATGAACATGCAAGGAGCTCCATATGACCCTAGTAAGCCATATGGACCGGGTAATTCAGATATGAGGTTTGGAGACAGACCTAGATTAAAGATAGAAAAATTAGATTATGATGTTGAACAAATTGGACCGGGAGATATAATCGGGCCTCGAGGAAGAGAGATGCCTGTAGAGCCTCCGATTAGATTAGGATTAGATACTATCACGAGAACAGGGAAGATTACTGAACCTAGGACACCATGATCCTCAAAGGTGGGACAGTGTCATAGATGTTTGGAAACAGAATGTTGTTAACGAATTCTTCAAAGAAACTCGTAATTGGACGGCATAAGAGATGTACAGATATTTGGAAACCTTTTTGGGGGAATCCATGAAAGCTAATTGGGAAAGGTATAAAACAGAATACCCACAGTCATATACCGGACTTGTAAGTCTAGGAGTAAATCCCTATAATTTTACAAGTTTTATCCATATGTTATGTACTGGACAAGATCCCAATAGTGCACAAACAAAGGTTCAAGCTATGGCTTTAACTAATCTTGAACAGTTAAGCCTTCGAGTTCTGAGATACATAAAACCATTCCTTAAGTTGTATTACTATTATACTAGTATAAGTGGTAATATTTTTACTAAGGAGATAATGGACAAGTTATTTAAGAAGTTACCAGGACCCCTTGGAACAAAGATTAAAGATAGCTGGATCCCAGTAGAAGGTGACCCTACAAAAGATAATGTGTGTATACGAATCACACATATAATTACAAAATTAGTTGAAGAATGTACTTTTATACAAATACAAAGACAGTTTCAAAGTACAGATTTTGGATTTTGTAAAGATATTTTTACCACACAAGCATTTGGTGAAAGAAATCAAGATCACAAACCAAGGAGAAAACCTAGATACTTCCAAGCACCTAGGAAACCTCAGATAGGTTATTATGAAAGACCTAGAAAAAGATCCTACCAGGAAAGGAGAAATTGGTATTTAAGAAGATCCACTAGGAGGAAGCCCTTCTTAGATCCCCAGAAACATGCTAGGAGATATAACCCAAATAGGAATTATAAGACTAGATTGGCATGTTACAATTGTGGAGATACCAGTCATCTGGTAAAAGAATGTCCCAAATTAGTCAATACAGATAGCAAAAGAGCAATGGTGGTACAAAATACCAATGAATGCTTGATTGCGAGTAGATCGGAGATGTCGGATCAAGAATCGGTATATAGTGTTATATCGGTAGAAATACCGGATATCCAAGAAGAAGAGATCTTTGAACCATACCCAGATTTGATTAACTAGCTGGTTAGCCCTACAGATTTGTATATCAGGATGGTTAAGAACCAATGTGAAAAAGATAAACATCTGTGGAAACACAAAGGTGGAAGATACCATATAGCTTGTTCAGGTTGTAGAAAATACCCTGGATTAGACCTTAGATACCAATGCAGAAACTGCCTTGACGAAAGATGTGTTTTTTGCCTAGATAATTCAGTAATACTTGTTGAAGAAAGGGAAAGTAAAATTTCTATCCCGGAATTACAAGAAAAAAGAGATTCCACTAAGTTAGAACTTTTACAAGATGAGTTAACAATTATCAATGCTAAAATAGATGAAGATCCAGACCCTGATATCAGATGGTTTTCTGAGGTAGCTTTGCACCCTCGGAAATCTACAAAATACAGTTTAGGGTACGACATATTTATCCCATATGATTGTATCCTTGAGTCTCAAAAGCTAACTATCATTGATACGTTCGTTACTTATACAATCAGTAATAAGTTCGGAATGATAGTCAAAGATAGATCTTATTACGCATCACAAGGTTTGCAAATCCTTGGAGGTGTGTTAGATGCGAGATTATCAGATTCCATAAAGATTTGTATGATGAACCACAATAACAAAGAGATAGTTATCTCCGAAGGAGAAAAGATTGCCCAGATCATAATTATACCAAATTATGGTATTGGCCCTGAAATTCAGAGGAGAGGAGGTTTTGGTTCTACCAATCAACCAAGCACCTCAGCTCAGATTTCCGAAAAAGTACAGATACCCCTTTGCCAAACAAAAGATGATTTGAAATCTATTGAGGTAGAATGTCAAGTCAAAGTTGGTACTAAGATAGTTTCTTTAACCGGAATAATAGATACGGGTGGTACCATTAGTACATTGAATCCTAAATGGTTCAATGATCCTAAGTTTTTAGTAGATATACCACCCACTATCAGTAGAGGAATAGATGGTATACCCCATACAATAGATAAGATGCTGAAAAATCCATTAATTAGTTTTAAAACTAATTGTGGCCAAAGTCAGTGGTTCCAGATGGGTAAAGTTTGTCCAAGACCAACTCCGTGGGATAACCTCCTAATAGGACTAAACTTTATTTTAAGCTTTAATGGTGCCTTATAAATTAACAAGCACTATGTTCAGATTAAAAGACAGAGTATTATGATTCCCACTCTTCCCTACTCCAGCCCTCAGAGTAGCGAGCGAAACGTGGTGGATAAGATAAGGAAAATTCCTGATTGCAAATGCAAAATACCAGGTTCTTGTAAGATTGCCTTAGATATTGAAGAAGATGAAAATTTTGAGTTCAGAATAGAACAAGAATTATTAGAAGAAGAATATGAGTTTAATTCTTGTTATGAGGTTGAAACAGATTATTTGGATTTTAGAAGATTTGAATCTAATTTTCATGAACTGACAATTCAAAAGGTTCTAGAAAAACTAGAAACATCAAAGATTATACAGGATAAAAATCCCTTAGAATTCTGGCATATAGATTAGCCAATGATTGAGCTAAAGATAAAAAATCAGGATATGAGGATTATTACAGGAAACCCTAAGTATAATCCCAAAGATGATGAAGAGTTCGATATGCACCTTAAAGAGCTCAAAGAACTTAGATTAGTACAAGATTCAAATAGCCCCCATAGGTCAGCTGCTTTCATTGTTATGAGAGAATCAGAAAAGAAAAGAGGTAAAAGTAGAATGGTGATAAACTACAAAAGATTGAATGACAATACTGAAGATGATGCATACAACATCCCCAGTAGAGATTTCCTTGTCTCACTAATAGACAAAGCAAAGATATTCATCAAGTTTGATCTTTAATCTGGTTTCCACTAGATAAAGGTCCACAAAGATTCAATTCCATGGACTGCTTTTACAACAAGCAGAGGACATTACGAATGGAACGTAATGCCTTTTGGACTAAAGAATGCCCCTTCTGTGTTCCAACGCAGAATGGATCAGATATTCTTAGATTACAGAGAATTTATTGCAGTCTATATAGATGATATTTTAGTATTTAGCGAGAAATGAAAAGGAACATGTTGAGCATTTTCTCACTTGCCTTTAGACTATTTGCTAAACATGGTCTAGTCATTTCTAAGAAAAAATTAGAGATAGCCAAAGAACAGATTAACTTTACGGGCTTAGTCTTTGGAAAGGACTGATATCTTTACAAGATCATATTTCGAGAAAAATCTTGGAATTCCCAGATGTCCTTGAAGGAACAACCCAGATTAAATCTTTTGTTGGTTTAGTCAACCAAGCCAGAAATTTTATAAAAGATTTGGGAAAAATCTTAGGCCCCCTATATGCCAAGACTTCCACAAAAGCTGAGAAAAGATTTAACCAACAAGACATTAAGTTGGTCCAAAAAATAAAAGCATTGATTTCAAAAGTTAAACCCATGAGATATCCCAAAGATAATTATTACCATATTGTTGAAACAGATGGTTCACAAGAAGGATGGGGAGCAATACTCAAAATTAGACCAAATGAGTATTCACCTAAATCCGGTGAAGAAATCTGTGAGATATGCCTCTGGTTTGCACGGGAACAAAAATTTGGCGACAATAGATTTTGAAGTTGAGTCTGTTATTAAAGGATTAGAAGCCTTTGAACTTTTTCTTCAAAATAAAAAGATTCTTGTTAGAACTGATTTGCCAAGCCATAGTCGATTTTATAAAAACTTAAATGAGAAAAAGATCTCACAAAGAAGATGGTTGATTTTTAGAGATACCATTATTAACAAAGGTTTTGATATAACCTTTGAACATATTAATGGAAAAGATAATTTTCTTGTGAGATGGATTATCCAGATCCTTATTTGGAAAATAATTTGCGGGAACTAGATTTGGTTGTTGTCCAGCCCAAAGATATGGCTGATTCTCGCCCAAAGATTACGAAGATACGTTTGGTTCCCAGTCAAAAGATACTTCTATTGAAGAGATTATAGCTTCCCGTGGTTAATACCCGGAGCAGACAAAGATAAAGTTCCTCGGATGGGAAGTGCTATCTTGAAAAGGAAGCATGTACCAAAGAAGATTATGTATGGGCAGAGATATCTCTACACCATAGATGAAAGATTTCAATTCAAGGTTTTACTTGAAGTTGAAGAAGAAGATAGAACAATTTTAGATAATCTTTGGATTTCTCACCATCGAGTGTCCAAGAACCGTGAGATAAGAGCAAACGTGACTACTTGATTCGGTCATGAATTGCTTGAATTATCGAGATGAACATGGCTTATTCCAAGTCAAAGTCCGAGTTATAGATACTACGTTGTGTTTAAAGGAAAGCTGCCGGAATTATACACAATGGTCGGATGTCTCTGTTTGCATCGGAAATTTTGACAAGCCTCTTTACAAAGGCTATGTTGATTTATCTGAAGCATTGAAGGATGCCAGGAAGACTCTTGGTATTAACTTCTACAAAGACCGAAGATTGAAAAAGTTGATCAAAAAGATTTCAAAGGAGCACTTATGTCGTGCGATGAGTGTTCTATCACAAAGATGGAGATAAAAGATCTCACCGAGCAATGTGAGATAAACGAGGTGTCTGCACTGCGCCTTGTTGAAGAAGTAAACGACTTACGGCTTGCGAATCGTAAGCTTGAAAGCGAAAGTAGAGTTGACAGCACATCTACTTCGTGCCAAAGATCTCTTAGGCATGAATGAGTCGAAGATTATGACATCATTTGTCGAGAAAACATAAGAAAAGATCGGATGAAGATTCCAAAGATAAACCCTCTCTGAGATAAACAGTTGTAGAAGCTTTAGAATCTCCTATCCAGCAATATGTAAAATCAATTGATGAAATCTTTGGTGCGAGTCAAGAAGCTACTATCGGCGGAAGATGGTGGACCCAGTTCATCGGTTCTACAAGATCAGATGGCTCGTAGGAGGCCCTCCAGAAGAGATGAATATAATAGAAGATCCAGAAGAGTAGTCATTGCCCAACTTGGAGATATTTCTATTCTAAGATTGGTAAACAGATATGGCCAGATACTTGGACGAAGGTTCAAGAAAAATAAGAAAGCTACCTATTTTCTGAAAAGATATGAAAAGAAGCATGATGAAAAGGTGACCAAGAAAGCTAATAGAAGGAGCAGATCCCAAATCATGGAAATGATGGATGATCAGCCCTTGATATACAACGAGACTATTGCAGAAATCATTAGCCTCGCAGCTGAAGATTTTGAAGTGGGAACAGTAATTGCCTAAAAGATTCCACTCACAACAAAGATGTCGCTGACGTCATGCTGATGTCATAAAGATTCCACTCACAACAAAGATGTCGCTGATGTCGTGTAACCACTAGATAAGAGTCCTTTTTATCTTTTATTAAACTACTTTTTATAGTTTTTGGATTCCACTTTATCTTTTGTTAAATTATGTTGTATAAACTTTGAAGTCCATAGTCTATAAATAGGACTTCTTGTTTTAGAAAGGGTAGAAGGAAGAGAGCTTGAGAGAGGAGTGAAGCTCTGTAATAGTAACTGTTGTAAGGATTGTAATAGATGTTTATGAAGTATCACTTTCAAATATTGCATTTGTCTTGAGAAGATCAAAGCGAAGAAAGACTGCGTCTTCTTCCGTAAGTTTCTTCTTTCAATTTCTTTAAGATATGGGCTTGTAGTAGTGTGATAA